>NW_015506957.1:163362-164862 GCF_001515645.1 Sinocyclocheilus grahami
GTCTGACGTGATACCAAAAAGAGTTGTAGACTCGGTACTCTTTAGCGCATCCATCTATTCCACGAACCAGGCGGAAACCTGGACTACGACTGTGCGCAAAATTAATGTGACTCAATAAAGATTTAAGAGTAAGAGCCACAAATACATAACAAATGATGCAGCGCCACATAATTTTTCTCCGGTGAAATTAAATCGAGATTTCGTACCTAAACAGCAGAAATACTGAGTATAAAATCGATGACTAATGTCTCTGTTAACCGCAGTTTTCAAGTTAACGTTAAATCCGGCAAACCAAACATGTAAAAAAAACCCCCAGGAAATTAGAAAACGCACGCTGATGGATGGACTCGACGAAGTTGCGATTTCCACTCTGAAAGGTTAGTCATTTCTAAAATTACTTAATTGTTTGTTGTGTTTATTCTTGTATTTGAAAATGAATTGGAATGGAATACACACTGTTTCCGACAGAAAAAAACACGTTCCTGCAATCGAATCAAATTAAGGACGGATCATCATATTTATCGGAGAGTACAGGCGTGAGTGATTTAGTCTGTAAACCTATTTTCTGATCCACAGTCCGGAGCAGAAGGTGGCGGTAATGCACCAATACGCTGGATGCCAACCGCCGTAAAAATATAAGAAGAAGAAGAAGAATCAAATTAAGTCAACTGAACATTTGACAAAGTTCAGTCTCTTTCTCTTGAGATCTGAATAATAAATATTTTCCAGTGTGCTGTCTATGTCGTTAGTTGTACTAATAATTGCTCAATTTATTTATTTATTTTTAATATCCAAACGTGAGTTGTGTGTGAGATCACCGTGGGGCGTTATCATTTATGACGTTGACGATAATACACTAGTATTCAGTGACATTAGTCAACTATTTCAGAACATTCTTTACAGCACTTATCTGTCCTTATGCTACAACATGCACTAATAATGTTTTTATTTACATGTGTAACATATACACTAATATTGATTATTGGATAATGAACAAAAATGAACAGCAGTACTGCCATCAGCCAATGTTATTAAATGCATTAAAACTCTTTATTGCTTTTTCATAATACCTAATATTTTTACTGATGCTAACAAAAAGAACTTTGTCAAGTGTTAAGGATCTTTTATCATTATTGCCGGTTTGTTTCACTACATTTATTTCATAGTTGTAATAGTAGGCCCAAAAACTTTACAATAAGGTTCATTAGTTAACTATTTTAGTTAACATGAACTAAGAATGAACAATACTTCTACAGTATTTATTCATCTTAATGTCAGTTTCAACATTTACTAATGCAGAAATCAAAAGTTGTGTTTGTTAACATTGGTTAATGCACTGTGAAATAACATGAACAAACAATGAACAGCTGTATGCAGATGAATAAATACTGCAGTGGTTCTCAATCCCAGTCCTCACCAGCCAGTGTTCTCAACAGTTGTGAGAGGGGCCTGTGTAAAGTTATGTCACTTTGCCAAGAATCTGGGAACGGCTTGCTCTGA
>NW_015506957.1:166143-167287 GCF_001515645.1 Sinocyclocheilus grahami
TAGTGTTTACATGAACGCTAACTTTAGTGATCGGGTTGATATGCGTGTTTACATCTCACAAGCTTCTGATCGGATTTACTCTTTTGACATGCGCACACTGCATGAATATACAGAGTTTCCCGCTGTCGTCGCATACTGTTTTAAAAAGCACATGTGATATTTATCTACTTCGGGTCCTAATTTGGCAACGACAAGCACATGAACTGTTGTGCAGTGCTGCTTGATGAGAGTCTTAAACAAGGACTGGTGGGATGTGTCCTGCTCCACTTCACAGATGCTGAGTGAAAGGGGAGTTTTATAATGACGGGACACTCATTTATGACACTTTATTCACCAGGAAGAACAGCTCGTTCTGCCTGTCATACGTCATTATGCTATTTCTACGTCACTGCGCATGCGCAGTACTTTCCAGTTTCGGTTTTCAATCCGATCAAGTGTTTACATGTCCTCTCGCTCGGATTACAAAAGGAATAAACCAACCCTTACAATCCGATCGAAATTTTAGTCGGATCTGGCCAATTCAATCCAGTTGACGTGGTTACATGTGACTTTTATTCTGATTGTGCTTCTAGTCCTATTACGATCAGATTATTAGGGTCCATGTAAATGCAGCTAATGTTTGATAATATATGTAAGCCTAATTCTTCCTTATTTCTTAATGTAAAATACATTGTTGAATTGTTGATTTTGTGCGTCTTGTTCAGTAATTATATTATATGGCTAAATTGTAGCTGATGCTCCAGACAACAGCCTTGACAGCCAGAAAACCCAGGCAAGACATTACAGGACCCTACGAGAAATGTACAAAGCAAAAAAGCCAAACAAAGCTGCTGTAACCCATCTATTAAACCTGGAGTTCCAGGCCAGAAGAAATTTCATTGACTCGAATGCTTTGAAGGAGCAAGACAAACCAACAAAAATTTTGCAAGCATAATGGATGAACTGTGGAGAATCATTGAGCCAGACAATTGCAAATACATTTCTGAGGTGAAGGGCAGGTGGGAGACCTTCTACTCCAAGGTTCAGTTTTATGGAGTGATGAAGAAAGTCATGAAGCCTCCGCGGACAGTAAATGGAGGTAAAGCTTTATTTAATTTTTTTAATCTGTATAGATCAAGGGTTCTCAACTCTGGCCCTCAAGGTC
>NW_015506958.1:0-1521 GCF_001515645.1 Sinocyclocheilus grahami
ATATATATATATATATATATATATATATATATATATAAAAATCTTGAATCAAGATGAATTTACAAGTAAAATGGCTTAAGATATTAATTCTTGTTTTCTGAAAAAAAAAAATCTAAATTTAGTTAAAACAAGCAAACATATCTGCCAATGGGGCAAGAAAAATAATCTTGTTTAGCCTTTTAATTAATATTATTTTTACATTTACATTTAGCAGACGCTTTTATCCAAAGCGGCTTAAAAATTAAGACAATGTAAGCAATCAAAATCAACAAAAGAGCAATGATATGCAAGTGCTATAAGTCTGTTAGCACAGTACACGTAGCAAGGTTTTTTTAAAAATTATATAATAAATAAAAAGAAAACAGAGATAGAATACAAAAAGATTAGAAAAGCTAGTGTTAGTTTTTTTAAGAAAACAAGCAGTTAGTAAAAGAATAGAGTCCAAGTCTAAAAGGGGCAAGTTTTTTTAAAAGAATAGAATTAGAATAGAGAGTGCTAAAGTTAGAGGGTCAAATAAAGATTCTTGAAGATGGTTAAGGACTTGGGCAGGTCATTCCACCAGGAGGGAACATTTAATGAAAAAGTCTGTGAAAGTGATTTTGTGCTTCTTTGGGATGAACAATAAAGCACCGAGGGCACATAACTCTGAAGTAATTAATTTATGTAAAGGGGTGCAGAGCCAGTGGTGGTTTTGTAGGCAAACATTAATGCCTTGAATTTCATGCGAGCAGCTACTGGTAGCCAGTGCTTTTCGGCTCATTAAAAATTAATCTTGCTGCTGCGTTCTGGATTAATTGTAAAGGTTTGATAGAAGTGGTTGGAAGACCTGCCAAGAGAGCATTGCAATAGTCCAGCCTGGACAGAACAAGAGCATGTTCTGAAAGAAAGGACCTGATCTTCTTGATGTTAAATAAAGCAAATCTGCAGGACCGGGCAGTTTTAGCAATGTGGTCTGAGAAAGTCAGCTGATCATCAATCATAACTCTAAGGTTTTTAGCTGTTTTTGAAGGAGTTATGGTTGATGTGCCTAACTGGATTGTGACATTGTGATGAAAAGATGGGTTTGATGGAACCACAAGCAGTTCTGTCTTAGCCAGGTTGAGTTGAAGGTGATGGTTCTTTCTCCAGCAAGAAATGTCTGTTAGACATGCTGAGATGCGAGCAGCTATCGTCGGATCATCAGGATGGAATGAGAGGTAGAGTTGAGTGTCATCAGCATAGCAGTGATATGTAAAGCCATGTTTCTGAATGACAGAACCTAGTGATGCCATGTAGACAGAGAAGAGAAGTGGTCCAAGAACTGAGCCCTGAGGCACCCCAGTAGCTAGATGTTAGATTTTTCTTACCCATTGGCAGATATTTTTGCTTGTTTTAAGCAAAAACTAAATAAATTTAGAAAGCAAGAATTCATATCTTAACTAAGTTATTTTACTTGTCAAGTAAATGCATCGTGATTCAAGAATCTTTAGATATTTACACTAGAAAACGAGACAAAATCACTAAGAAAGAAAATCATTTTTT
>NW_015506958.1:4153-4826 GCF_001515645.1 Sinocyclocheilus grahami
ATACAACCAAGAAGAAACATTTTTTAAAACATTTTAAAACTGAACGTTTTGAACATTCAGAAATAATGTTTTCATAACTTAACGGGAACGTTAGCAAAACGTTCTAAGAACATGTTTTTGTTAACTGGGAAATAGCCAATAGCGAACCTTATTTTTGTCATAGAAAAACCAGCTAAATCTCACGGCCAATTCTTACGACCTCACTCGTATCGTTTTGTACGATTTCTGTGATGGTTAAGTTTAGGGGCGAAGTTTGGTGTGGTCCTTCGTACAAATTCCTACGAATTTGCCACCTCGTAAAATACGTGTGATTTTTCACAAGGCAAATTAGCAGAAAACTAAATGATGTCAACAAAGAAACTAATTATGATCAGTGCAAGCTTACAAAATCATTTCTTTAAACCCGGAAAGTCAGAGTGTGAAAAAATCATTAACCTCTTGACAATTATTATTACAACATTACTTTTGACTTGAAGGCAGCAATATCTCTGCAAGAAAATGTTTTCTTACTTATTTATTCTTGTCTTGTTTTCTAGTATATATACACAGTGGGGCAAAAAAGTATTTAGTCAGCCACCAATTGTGCAAGTTCTCCCACTTAAAAAGATGAGAGAGGCCTGTAATTTTCATCATAGGTATACCTCAACTATGAGAGACAAAATGAGAGAAAAAA
>NW_015506958.1:4924-9924 GCF_001515645.1 Sinocyclocheilus grahami
AGTTTCTGAAGAAAATGTACCCATTTAAATGGTAGCCTAATATGAATATGGACATGTTTACATTCAAGCATTTCATACAGTCGCTTAAACAGCCCTTTTACAGCAGCTTTCCCAAACAATGGACACTCATGACCTAAATGTGATTTCACGTTTTTGAGTCAGACTTGTGAATTCAGTGAGTTGTTAACTGGAGACTAGACTCGCTCTGACCGGATCATTTGAATCAGTGAGTTGTTAACTGGAGACTAGACTCGCTCTGGCCGAATTATATGAATCAGTGAGTTGTTAACTGGACACTAGACTCGCTCTCGCAGCTGCAATCTGCTCAATCCCATTCGCGGATGAATCGTTTAGTGCGATTAGCGAACCGATTTAACAGGTTCATTTAAAGGAATCGGCTCGTTCACGAAACGAACACCACTGTGCGTGACGATTTCTCCAGTTCAAAATAATGAGGAACGACATGCTTTTATGAAATATGTTATGATTTGGAATGTGGTGAAGTAAAAGTTTCCCAAAATAAAAATACTCCAGTAATGTACAGTTACTTGAAAATTGCACTTAAGTACAGTGACGAAGTAAAAATGACTTAGCTACTGCCCTCCACTGAATCTTAGGACGTTTCGGGTTTCTTACTGTAACTTTCAAACAAATTAACCCTTTAAATTCATTTTTAAACATCATAATTAATCAAAGACCAGTTTTATTTCAGTTCACAACACCACTAGCATGTCACCAGTAATTACATTATATTAATTTTCATGGACCCTTTCGAAACACTGCTGCATGAAGCTTCGAAACGTCATGACTCTTTTGTTTCGAATTGATTCAGAGCACGTATCAAGAGCGCTTATTCTTAATAATTTGTAGATTACATTTAATAGGTTACACTTATAAAACATTTAAATTTGTTATTACTGTACGTTTGATTTGTTCTCGTTGCAGCTGGTGTCGCCAACATGCGCTTTTTACACGCGAAACACGCTTCGAAACACTGAATCGTTTTGCAATTGATTCGAAGTTCCGAAAAGCTTAGTTTCTAACATCACAATGGATAATATGTTATCAATGTTACATGGAATGATTGATGCAAACAATAAAATAAGAATAAGCAAATAATAAAATTACTCAAATTAGAGCTACAATAAAGACAAATACATGGGAAAAAGTGACACACAGTATCGATCAGTTACCAGATATTAATAATAGGCCTATTATAGGCTTTAATCGTCTATTTGACTTTACTTGTAAAAACCAAGCGGCAACCTCTCGCTCTCTCTGTGTAGCCAACACGGAAGTGACTTAAACTGTAATTCATCAACTGGCCGCTAGAGGCGGGCTGCAAAAGAGAGACTCCCCATGTTGAAATGCCCAACTTTACAGCAGAAAAAAACATGTTTACAGTCTGGTTCAAAAAATTATTTTGGTCTGTATAGCTAATTTTGCCCTTCATGACAACTGTGAGGCGGGTGAATTTTTTTATAACTCATCTGTTTAAATTATATTAAGCCTTAAAGTTCTGCATAATTAAGGGGGCGTGGCCACTTGAGTGACAGGTGGATTGCCGCTGCCGTCACCACTGTCGAGCTAGGTGGGCGTGGCTTCAGCAGCCAGCTCCCGCCTCTTTGCCTATTTTCGATTATCCGGGAGTGACGCGCTGCCAAGATGGCGACGGCCGGCTCCGCCCACTTATGAGCTTCAAAAACGCTCTTCGGAAACCTACGGGTGACGTCACGTCCATGTTTTTATACAGTCTATGATAAAAACACTACAGTTTTGCTTAAACCATCTAACCAAGTAAAAACAAGGGACAGTTGCATAAACGTAGCCTCTATAACTAGTTTGATTCATATTTGGTTCATGTTGTCAGGGGCTTTTTTTTAGTTATTGCATTTGTATTTATTTTTTCCTTATTAATTTTGTATTATTTAAGCTGTCTTTGCTTGTTCCATTTTGTCTGGTTATTTATTTATTATTAATTTTTTTAGTGTTAACCTTTTAAGTAGATGCTATGTGTATATTGTTATGTTTATGAAAAGTTTAATAAAAACACAGTTATTTGATTAACTAGCAGAACGGTAATCAGTCTTCCTTTGCGGATGCAAATTACACCGACCTTCATTTTTATGTAACTGGTTTTAAAATGTTATGACCAGTCTGAAAGAGAAAAAGCTGACTAACTGTCAAGACTAGTCCAAGCAGTTTTTCAAGTTTTGCACACAAGTTTTTGCATTATTGACACACTATCTTCTTATTTAATCCTGTAAAGCTGCTTTGACACAATCTGTATTGTTAAAAGCGCTGTATAAATAAAGGTGACTTGCACAATGTATGCATAAATAATATTATTACTTACATCTTCTTATTGGAATAATGCACACTGGAAAAAAGTGTGGATGCTTTCTCATACTTATTAACTAACAAAGTCAAGGAGATTTCTTACGTAATAATGCATAAGGTCTATCCTGCAAATCATTACATGAAAACAGTGTTTTGTGATGACTCTGTTGTCTAAGAACTTAACTTTCAAAGTTGAAAAGCTTTGTTCGCAACTCTTTTCCTATCTTTAATTACATGCAAGTCTCAATATTGTTGTTTTTTTCAGTGTGCAATGTATTAAACACCCTTTTTATTCATTATTTGCTTTTATTTAGTTGTCTCACATGTAGTAAATACTATAGCGTTTTTGAGCCATACTACAGTAAAGTGCATTATACTGTATATATTATAGTATTTAGAGCACTTTGTTAATCGATGCTACAGCACACTGTATTAACTGTAATAAATACTGTAGTATACTTTAGTTTTACTACAGTACACTGTAGTGCATTGTAGTATAATACACCCTATAGTTCTAGAAAACTTAGTACAGTATTGGGTAAAGTAATTTGTTTATATTACCACAACAAATTAATTCAAGTACTTTACTATAGTATGGTTCAAAAACACTATAGTATTTACTGTATTCTTTTTTCACGTCTGTTATTTTATGTTGATGGTTGTATTAGTTTTTGTATACTGTTTTTGATTTTTGAGCATTAAATAAAAAAGTAATGCATGCTGAACTTCCTTGTCAACAAACGTCTGAGGTCAGCTGATGCTGCGTCACGTGACACGACTGCGGTCACATGACCGGTTGTGTCAAACACACACACACACACACACACACACACACACACAGAGCTGTGTTCGGAACCGAGCCGCTCACATCTGATACCGGTAAGTGACGCGCGACATGAACCACACTCACTCATTCACTCAAGCCTCTGCTAGTTTCATACAATTCTATAAAATATGTAGAATTACGCAGTTATATATCACTGTATCGTCTACACGCTGCAAACGGAGATCCGTGTGGGGGATTCTAACAGGAAGCGAGTCCAACAGGAAGTCAGTCACTCATACTCGTGTTATATGTGTGTTATTAAATATTTATATAAAAAGAGTGTTATTAAATATGATTTTGATGATACTGAGTGTGTGTCCTGTGAGGATGTTTAACGCTGTTTCCCCGTGTGTGTGTGTGTGTGTGTGAGAGAGAGAGACAGTGTGTGTGTGAGTGAGTGAGTGAGTGTGTGTATGTATGTGTGTGTGTGTGTGTGTGTGTGTGTGTGTGTGAGAGAGAGAGACAGTGTGTGAGTGTGTGAGTGAGTGAGTGAGTGAGTGTGTGTATGTATGTATGTGTGTGTGTGTGTTTGTGAGTGAGTGTGTGTATGTGTGTGTTTGTGAGTGAGAGAGAGTGTGTGAGTGTGTGTGAGAGAGAGTGTGTGTGTGTGTGTGTGAGAGAGAGAGAGAGAGGGTGTGTGTGTGTGAGAGAGAGAGAGAGAGGGTGTGTGTGTGTGAGAGAGAGAGAGAGAGGGTGTGTGTGTGTGAGAGAGAGAGAGAGAGGGTGTGTGTGTGTGAGAGAGAGAGAGAGAGGGTGTGTGTGTGTGAGAGAGAGAGAGAGAGGGTGTGTGTGTGTGAGAGAGAGAGAGAGAGGGTGTGTGTGTGTGAGAGAGAGAGAGAGAGGGTGTGTGTGTGTGAGAGAGAGAGAGAGAGGGTGTGTGTGTGTGAGAGAGAGAGAGAGAGGGTGTGTGTGTGTGAGAGAGAGAGAGAGAGGGTGTGTGTGTGTGAGAGAGAGAGAGAGAGGGTGTGTGTGTGTGAGAGAGAGAGAGAGAGGGTGTGTGTGTGTGAGAGAGAGAGAGAGAGGGTGTGTGTGTGTGAGAGAGAGAGAGAGAGGGTGTGTGTGTGTGAGAGAGAGAGAGAGAGGGTGTGTGTGTGTGAGAGAGAGAGAGAGAGGGTGTGTGTGTGTGAGAGAGAGAGAGAGAGGGTGTGTGTGTGTGAGAGAGAGAGAGAGAGGGTGTGTGTGTGTGAGAGAGAGAGAGAGAGGGTGTGTGTGTGTGAGAGAGAGAGAGAGAGGGTGTGTGTGTGTGAGAGAGAGAGAGAGAGGGTGTGTGTGTGTGAGAGAGAGAGAGAGAGGGTGTGTGTGTGTGAGAGAGAGAGAGAGAGGGTGTGTGTGTGTGAGAGAGAGAGAGAGAGGGTGTGTGTGTGTGAGAGAGAGAGAGAGAGGGTGTGTGTGTGTGAGAGAGAGAGAGAGAGGGTGTGTGTGTGTGAGAGAGAGAGAGAGAGGGTGTGTGTGTGTGAGAGAGAGAGAGAGAGGGTGTGTGTGTGTGAGAGAGAGAGAGAGAGGGTGTGTGTGTGTGAGAGAGAGAGAGAGAGGGTGTGTGTGTGTGAGAGAGAGAGAGAGAGGGTGTGTGTGTGTGAGAGAGAGAGAGAGAGGGTGTGTGTGTGTGAGAGAGAGAGAGAGAGGGTGTGTGTGTGTGAGAGAGAGAGAGAGAGGGTGTGTGTGTGTGAGAGAGAGAGAGAGAGGGTGTGTGTGTGTGAGAGAGAGAGAGAGAGGGTGTGTGTGTGTGAGAGAGAGAGAGAGAGGGTGTGTGTGTGTGAGAGAGAGAGAGAGAGGGTGTGTGTGTGTGAGAGAGAGAGAGAGAGGGTGTGTGTGTGTGAGAGAGAGAGAGAGAGGG
>NW_015506958.1:14924-18719 GCF_001515645.1 Sinocyclocheilus grahami
TATGAATCCTGTGTGAATGAAGGGCACAGACGCACGGTTTTGTTTACTGCACACATACTGCAGCGTGTGACGTCTCACTAAATGAGGACATAAATACATGAACAACATCTCCAGAACTGCTCTGAGTAAAAAAATGTCAGCCTTCATTTTAATAAAACTAGCGTAATATCATACACACAGAAATGTAAAGGTACTCACGGCAACCCGTCAAAATAAAAGTTCGGTTTAACTTGAAGACTCTGTGCCAGAAATATATTACTGTTGTTCAGTAGAATGCACATAATACTTCTACTACTAAAATTATTAAAACTATTTTTTAAGGAATAATCACACAACATTTCTTCAATGTTTTAATAAAAAAAAATTTAAAAGTAAAATTTTCAGTAATTAAAAGATAATTGAAAATAATGTTATATACTTTCATTTTCAACCAGAAAACTGTAAATACACAACACAGAATTTCTGAGGGGGAAAAAAAGAACAATTCAAAAGGCTATTTTAAGAATAAATTTTAATAAATTAGGTTGTTTTATGCATTCAAATAATTAGAAAAAAATCTAACGGAATTTGGGAAAAAATAAAATGGAATTTGGGGAAAAAATAATGGAATTTGGGAAAAAATAAAATGGAATTTGAGGGGAAATAAAATGGAATTTGGGGGAAAAAATAAAATGGAATTTGAGGGGAAATAATATGGAATTTGGGGGAAAATAAAATGGAATTTGGGGGAACAATAAAATGGAATTTGAGGGGAAATAAAATGGAATTTGAGGGAAAATAAAATGGAATTTGAGGGGAAATAAAATGGAATTTGGGGGAAAATAAAATGGAATTTGAGGGGAAATAAAATGGAATTTGGGGGAAAATAAAATGGAATTTGAGGGGAAATAAAATGGAATTTGAGGGGAAATAATATGGAATTCGGGGGGAAAATCTAATAGAATTTGGGGGAAACAATAAAATAGCATTTGGGAAAAAATGATGGAATTTGGGAAAAAATAAAATGGAATTTGGGGGGAAAATAAAATTGAATTTTGGGGGAAAATAAAATGGAATTTGGGGGAAAATAAAATGGAATTTGAGGGGAAATAATATGGAATTTGGGGGGAAAATCTAATGGAATTTGGGGGAAACAATAAAATAGCATTTGGGAAAAAATGATGGAATTTGGGAAAAAATCAAATGGAATTTGGGGGGAAAATAAAATGGAATTTGGGGGGGAAATAAAATGGAATTTGGGGAAAAAAATAAAATGGAATTTGGGGAAAAAAATAAAATGGAATATTTGGGAAAAAATCTAATGGAATTTGGGGAAAATAAAATGGAATTTGGGGAAAATAAAAAAATGGAAATTGGGGGGAAATAAAATGGAATTTGGGGGGGGGGGTAAAGTGGAATTTGGGAAAAAAAATAAAACGGATATCATAGGGCCCTATTCACCTGAGGTTTCTCCTGCAGGTTTCCGCATGGCATCGCTCATCTGGCGCAGTACATTCACGACCGCGGCCTGAAGCTGGGCATCTACGGAGACATGGGCACTCACACCTGCGGCGGATATCCAGGAACCACGCTGGACAAGATCGACACGGACGCGCAGACCTTCGCCGACTGGGGCATCGACATGCTGAAGCTGGACGGCTGCTACTCAAACTCATCCTACCAGGAACAAGGCGAGACGCTTTAACATCACCGTTCAGTCACAGACACGGGGTTAAAATCACATTTACACAAACAAACAATAATACCGTATATATCCATACAGAACAAATCATGTGTCTCAGACTCTTTAACAGTTTGTGGCACATGCTCAAACACTCAAATCATCTTTTATTAAACATATACATTTGTACTGAAATTGGTTTATGTACTAATATATCACTATTTTTTCTATTCTCTGAAAAATTAAGTAAATGACAACTCAAAAACAATATTTATGGAATATTAAAAATTTAATATATTTAAACATTTGTAATATATTTTTTAAATATTTTATTCTGCATTACTTGTATTTTATATTTTTATTTTATTCTATATTATGCTTTAATTTGTCCTATTTTCCATACAATGAAAGTAAATAACGACTCTAAAAACAATTTTAAAGGAACAGTACTTACTTTTTAAATACTTGTAAATATTTTATTCTATGTTATTTGTATTGTATGTTTTTCATTTTATACTTAATTCTATATTATATATATTTTTTTCCCTATTTTCTGTACAATGAATGTAAAATATATTTTATATATTTTTATTATATATTATATTTTATTAAATTTTTAAAAAAATGTTTTATGTTGTAATCTATATTTTTTACATTCTTAGTTTATTATATATTTTTTACTGAGCTCAAAATAAGTTTACGATAATAATGCGTTTGAAAAAAAAGCAATAAACAGATTATTGTGCCGTTAATAGTAAAATCTATATATTGAATGTGTTGAATAACATTATTAGTCTTTTCTTGCTGAGAGAGTTGACGTTAAATTAAATGCCAGATACAGGATATTAACAAAACAGCAATTATACCCAGAAAAAAGATGCATGATGCAGGACTTTTAATTCATTATAAAGAAGCCCAAAATACAGCAGGACTCTTATTATGAAACACATATGCTTTAGTACTTCCAGCTGCTCATTCAAACAGATCAAATATGCATCTTACAACCATCTACAATAATTACAAAATAAAAATGATAGAATAAATACAAATATGTCACAAATATGTCTTCATTCATATTCAGCAGTAGATCATAAGCAATCTGTTGGCAGCATTGATTGCTTAATAATCACACTAGGTCATATCACGATGGAGACTTTTATTCATTATCTTCTGTCATTAATTAAATCCAGGCTACCCAATGATGTCAAAGGCCCTGAACGCTACGGGCCGTCCCATTGGCTACTCCTGCAGTTGGCCCGCCTATCAGGGTGGCCTCCCGCCGAAAGTGAGTAGAAAGCAGGAAGTGGAAGTGATGTAGAGCTGCACGATTCTGGATAAATTGAGAATCACAAATTTTTTTTTGTGGGTATTTGAATCTTTTTAACGATTAATCGTGCAGCTCTAAAGTGAATTAATGTAATGTAGCAACATGCTAGTAACGTACTAATCATGCTAAGAGCATGCTAGCAACATGCTAACAACATGTTAATTATGCTAGAAGCATCCTAGCAAAATGCTAACAACAAGCTAACTACAGTACATGCTAATCATGCTAGAAACATGTTTAGCAAACATGTGAACTGCATGCTAATCGTGTTAACAACATGCTAATCATGCTAGAAACATGTTTAGCAAACATGTGAACTGCATGCTAATCGTGTTAACAACATGCTAATCATGCTAGAAACATGTTTAGCAAACATGTGAACTGCATGCTAATCGTGTTAACAACATGCTAATCATGCTAGAAACATGTTAACTTCATGCTAATCATGCTAGCAACATGCTAATCACTCTAGAAACATGATTAGCAACATGTTAACTGCATGTTAATCTTGTTAACAACATGCTAATCATGCTAGAAACATGCTAACTTCATGTTAACAAAATGTTAATTGTACTAGAAGCATCCTATCAACATGCTAACAACAAGCTAACTACAGTACATGCTAATCATGATTAGCAACATGTGAACTGCATGCTAATCGTGTTAACAACATGCTAATCATGCTAGAAACATGTTAACTTCATGCTAATCATGCTAGCAACATGCTAATCACTCTAGAAACATGATTAGCAACATGTTAACTGCATGTTAATCTTGTTAACAACATGCTAATCATGCTAGAAACATG
>NW_015506958.1:19593-30439 GCF_001515645.1 Sinocyclocheilus grahami
GGGGGGGGGGGGGTAAAGTGGAATTTGGGAAAAAAAATAAAACGGATATCATAGGGCCCTATTCACCTGAGGTTTCTCCTGCAGGTTTCCGCATGGCATCGCTCATCTGGCGCAGTACATTCACGACCGCGGCCTGAAGCTGGGCATCTACGGAGACATGGGCACTCACACCTGCGGCGGATATCCAGGAACCACGCTGGACAAGATCGACACGGACGCGCAGACCTTCGCCGACTGGGGCATCGACATGCTGAAGCTGGACGGCTGCTACTCAAACTCATCCTACCAGGAACAAGGCGAGACGCTTTAACATCACAGTTCAGTCACAGACACGGGGTTAAAATCACATTTACACAAACAAACAATAATACCGTATATATCCATACAGAACAAATCATGTGTCTCAGACTCTTTAACAGTTTGTGGCACATGCTCAAACACTCAAATCATCTTTTATTAAACATATACATTTGTACTGAAATTGGTTTATGTACTAATATATCACTATTTTTCCTATTCTCTGAAAAATTAAGTAAATGACAACTCAAAAACAATATTTATGGAATATTAAAAATGTAATATATTTAAACATTTGTAATATATTTTTTAAATATTTTATTCTGCATTACTTGTATTTTATATTTTTATTTTATTCTATATTATGCTTTAATTTGTCCTATTTTCCATACAATGAAAGTAAATAACGACTCTAAAAACAATTTTAAAGGAACAGTACTTACTTTTTAAATACTTGTAAATATTTTATTCTATGTTATTTGTATTGTATGTTTTTCATTTTATACTTAATTCTATATTATATATATTTTTTTCCCTATTTTCTGTACAATGAATGTAAAATATATTTTATATATTTTTATTATATATTATATTTTATTAAATTTTTAAAAAAATGTTTTATGTTGTAATCTATATTTTTTACATTCTTAGTTTATTATATTTATTTTATATTTTTTACTGAGCTCAAAATAAGTTTACGATAATAATGCGTTTGAAAAAAAAGCAATAAACAGATTATTGTGCCGTTAATAGTAAAATCTATATATTGAATGTGTTGAATAACATTATTAGTCTTTTCTTGCTGAGAGAGTTGACGTTAAATTAAATGCCAGATACAGGATATTAACAAAACAGCAATTATACCCAGAAAAAAGATGCATGATGCAGGACTTTTAATTCATTATAAAGAAGCCCAAAATACAGCAGGACTCTTATTATGAAACACATATGCTTTAGTACTTCCAGCTGCTCATTCAAACAGATCAAATATGCATCTTACAACCATCTACAATAATTACAAAATAAAAATGATAGAATAAATACAAATATGTCACAAATATGTCTTCATTCATATTCAGCAGTAGATCATAAGCAATCTGTTGGCAGCATTGATTGCTTAATAATCACACTAGGTCATATCACGATGGAGACTTTTATTCATTATCTTCTGTCATTAATTAAATCCAGGCTACCCAATGATGTCAAAGGCCCTGAACGCTACGGGCCGTCCCATTGGCTACTCCTGCAGTTGGCCCGCCTATCAGGGTGGCCTCCCGCCGAAAGTGAGTAGAAAGCAGGAAGTGGAAGTGATGTAGAGCTGCACGATTCTGGATAAATTGAGAATCACAAATTTTTTTTTGTGGGTATTTGAATCTTTTTAACGATTAATCGTGCAGCTCTAAAGTGAATTAATGTAATGTAGCAACATGCTAGTAACGTACTAATCATGCTAAGAGCATGCTAGCAACATGCTAACAACATGTTAATTATGCTAGAAGCATCCTAGCAAAATGCTAACAACAAGCTAACTACAGTACATGCTAATCATGCTAGAAACATGTTTAGCAAACATGTGAACTGCATGCTAATCGTGTTAACAACATGCTAATCATGCTAGAAACATGTTAACTTCATGCTAATCATGCTAGCAACATGCTAATCACTCTAGAAACATGATTAGCAACATGTTAACTGCATGTTAATCTTGTTAACAACATGCTAATGTCTGTTTCTACTGAATGATATTACAACTATCCGAATGAATTGCTATTTTTGGATGGAACTGAATGTTTTTGCACTGACCGACTTTCCTAAGACGCCTGTTAGTGACATCTAATTTGTGCACATTCAAGTTTGAAGCAAGTATGAATCAAGATGTTCAAATTATGAAGCTTTCGCATTAAAAATCACAATACATTTTCATAGTAATAATAAGATCGTTTACACTGTTCCAAATTACACTTTTTCTGAACAATTACATGTTTCTGAACATTCCTGATGACGTTTATTCTCGTAAATTAGTTTACTTACACAATACACCTGAAAGATTTCATAACTTTGTCACTTTTAATGCGCTAAAATCAAATAAATTGTTGTAAAAGCTGCTGCTGTAGATGTGCTTCATGTTTCTGACCAACACACCTTAAATACACTTATTTAAAGTAAAAAAAAATGATATACATATATAATTTAAGTCTCCTTTTCTGAAGCACTTGTAACAGCGACACCTGCTGGACCAAAGCTGTCAATACAACGAGAACACAAACGCAAACGTGTGGAATAAATACTGTTTTCATGAACGTGCAATCCATCCAGTAGAATCAAATCATTAAATATGAAGCGTGTGTGTCATTAATTAAATGTTATGTATTTTGTGAGACGACACAGCGAATCAGGCCAGTTGAAAGACAATTATCTCTCACTCTAACACACACGTGTTCATCATTAAAGGGTTAGTTCACCCAAAAATGAAAATGAGCCCATGCTTTACTCACCCTCAAGGGCAAGGCATCCTAGCTGTATATGACTTTCTTCTTTCAGATGAATCCAAACGGAGTTATATTAAAAATTGCCCTGTCTCTTCCAAGCCTTATAATGGCAGTGAATGGGTGTTTTTGTTCAACAGTCCAAAAGAAGTCCAATAAAGAGCATCCATCCGTAACAAACGTGCCTCACACGGCTCCAGGAGGTGAATAAAGGTCTTCTGTAGCGAATCCATGCATTTGTGCAAGAAAAATATCCATATTTAAAACAGGAGGCCTTTATTCACCCCTGACTCACGTGATTCGGCCAGTTCGATACTGATTCACTGATTCAAAACAACAGATTCATGGCTTTTCGAAAGCATCGATTAACCATTCCTAGTTAAACTTTCAGTTTAAACTAAAGTCTTGAAGGTATCGGTGGATACTTTTGAAGCACTTTGTGAATCATTTGCTTCGAACTCGCAAAGTCCCGTGACTTGTTTCGAAATGTTATGAATCACAGCGCTGTCTATGGTTTTTACCTGATCTCGGATTAGTTTGATACATTTGTTGACATTTTTTGTTTGAATCATTTGTGCAATTAAAAGTTCGACAGATTAGTAGTATCTTACTCTGCTGTCTAGACAAGTCCTCCATAAAACAAAGAAAACAAGCCCTGCAAATGAATAAACAAGCAGATATTATACAGACACTTCTTATTTAATGTCATTTGATGACTTGGCAATTGCATTTAATATATTACACTTTCAATAAAACATTTGCAATGGGTTTGTAAAATGCATGTTTTTGTTGCATGATGTACACAGTAGTTTTGAGCGCGTGAATCATTCTGAATTGATTCAAAGCTTCGAAATGATTAATTTCTCCCATTAACTGTGCTAACAGGCATTTTGTTTCCTAAACCTACAGCGCACTTCATATGGTTTTAGCATAATACTTAAAGTTCAGAACTAAAAATAACATGTTTTTATTACAAATAGACACTCCCACCTAAATCAAGCATCATCCCACTAATCAAACAGACCAATGGCTCTCTGGAACACTCCTAAGAATGTTTTAATTGCTACACTAAAACGTTGCAAACGATGAGATTTATGAGTCCCACAGCTATACCGTTCACACACTCACCTGTTCATTCCCGCAATGCGCATGCGCGACCTGCCGCCATGTTTGACCACGTGCGCTCACTTCCAAATCAGTTCCAGCCAATTCAAATGGTCCAATCACGCTCTATTGTTGCTTTATTTGCTGTGACATAATGACATTTTGGCAATGCTGGATTTATGTGTTTATTTAAAGATGTGATTTAAGCTTTTGTTCTGATACATGTGTATTTTCAGTATAGCCTACACGTGTTTCTGCTTGTCCAGCAATAAAATGACAAAATGACTAATATATCAGGAAAGAGATGCTTCAAGAGAGCACACTGCGAAAACTACAGCAAGAGACCACTTGAAAAGTTTCCCTGGATTCTTCTTTAGTTAAAACATTGCTATTGTGTCATCTAAAAATGAATATGAACATGTCTGAAAACATGGCATCATGAACATGAAGAAATGTCATCAATCGTTTAGAGAATAAAACATACAAAGTACATCTTTACTCAAACACAACTTCAGAGAAACTGAGAGTTTTCAAGTGGTCTCCTAGTTTTTCCTCGGTATTTTTGTCTTAATTTTCAGTGTAAATATCTAAACATTTTGTAAATCAAGACAGCAAAATGACTGAAGATATTAAGTGTTGTTTTCTGAAAAAATGATCAAAATCAAGCCATTTTAAGCTTAAAACAAGAACAAGTATCTTCCCCCCACAACATTTGTTTTTGACCCTATTGGCACATATTTTTGTATGCATTTAATATGCATTTTGAGCCTTTTTGCAGCCAATTATTGCAAAAGATACACACAGCATAGACGCAAGAAGAGGAACAGCAGTCTGCTTGAAGCTCATGTGGACTGAGGTCTACAGACGTCTTTTATTCTTCACACAAAACCACTCATTTCCAGCTCGTAAGAACACGTACTCAAACCTTTATTTTTTCCCAAATGAACACGCATTAAACTCGTGGTGGCGACTGTGGATTGCTCGGCTACTTGAAGTCACACGATACACAAGAATGGCACCAAAAGACAAACGAGTTCTGACACAAACGAAAGAAAACCCATCAAGTGAAGCCCGTTCTGGAGAGAGAGTTTCGATCAGTTCATCCAACACAATACAGAGTTGCTTTAGTTTCAGTATTTACAGCTCGACACTTAGTTGATATTACATCTCTGCATCTGTAAAGACGTTTGTGAGCTCACTGGTGTGTCTGACGGAACAGAACACTCTTGAGCTGGAGTCTAAACCTAAAGATGAGACTAATCTTGCGTCTGTCAGTTTGCAGCATGCATCGTTCAGCGAACACAACGGGGTCAGATTCAGCAGCAGCGAGCGATTCGGTCCGAACTGTGCAAACGCCGCTCCAGTGAACATCCGGACGCTTGCAGATGAAGCCCAGCTTTAGCAGAAATCACAGAAGCGCAGCCTCTCTACACACAGCAACACATATGATCGTCTGCATCTGTCCTTTATACCCAAAGCAGATGGTGTGTGTGTGGCAGTGATCAAAGGCCGTCAGGTTCGAACCGTGTTTACATGTGCATGCCAACAGGAGGATCCGGTTCTTCGATCTCCTCCGGAGACGTAGAAACTAACACTAGTACAGACAGAGTGCGATATAAACTCACGAGACACACTTTACACGCATCCAGATGATCCTGAGATTCACACACTACAGACGAGATGCGGACGGAATCTGCGGAGACGGGAGAATGCGGCAGCTCGTTTAAGGCATCGGATTGGTTCTGTCGTTCGTCCGCTTAATAAGAGCGTGTATGGGAGTAAATGAGTGAAGGGTTGTCCTCCGCGGCCGCCGCTCGGTTGGGTTTTGGTGTCGATGTAGCACGTCTGTCAACACTGATATGAGGAGCGTCGGACCTGGAGGAAAACAGAGCGAACACTAAAACCAAAATCAGCATTTGTGTTACTTGACATATAATATTAAATGAAATAAAAAATGTAAAAACCTTTTTTTCCCAGCTAGATGCACAGGCATCATGATGCACTAAAATAAGACTAAAACTGAAATAAGCATCCATCCATCCATTCATCCATCCATCCATTCATCCATCCATCCATTCACCCATCTATCCATCCATTCACCCATCTATCCATCCATCCATCCATTTATATATATATATATTATTCATATTCATAAAATTGATATTAATTTTGAGGTCTCACTTCATTAGGACTTGCTGACATTCTCATAGATGACGTCACTCGTGTGCGTCTGCTGCTTCTTCTTTTTCCACATAAGCAGGACACACTGATGGATGAACACGTACTGCTCCTGCACTCGCACACACACACACACACACACACACACACACACACACACACACACTACAGGTCATTTTACCGTTCCAGGTCTGGATTCATATGGAAGCAAATTTCCGCAATTTTAACTTGAAATCTAACAATTATGAGTTTATATCAATATTCTGACTTTATATCTCTATTATATCTATATTATATCTATCCGAGTTGTTTTCTCATTTCTGCCACAGAATAAAAAATAAAACATGTAATTTAGACTTTCTTTCTCACAATTCTCACTTTTTCTTGCAATTATAAATTGTGACAAAAAAGTCTAAATGATCTTTTTATCCAGTGGTGCAAACACGCTTCCATAGATTCATCCAAATCTTCAAAACGGAGTGAAATTCTCAAAGTTCTCAAATATTTTCTTGTGAACATTTTTTTGACTAGTCACTGATCAATTCACTGAAAAAAAGACTGAAAAGTCTGTGTTTTAAATAACGTTGCATTAGTGTTATATTGTTATGTTTAATTACAACAATTAACTTGAAACAACCCAATACATTTATTTTAAATATCTCACGTTTGAGGACTTTAAGAGCCTATTTACAATCATTTTGACGACGATTCTTTGAATTCTTATTCAGTTTTGTCTTAAGAACAATCTTAAGAAAAACAGAAGAGCATTCTTAAGACATATACAGTATTTGGGAATATAAAATATTCTTAACATTTTTCTAGAATAAAACAGCAGTTGAGAAGAGCCCCTGGTTCAGGTTCAGTTTCTGGATCTGATTCTGTTTCTGGTTCAGATTCAGTGTTTGGTTCTGGATCTGATTCGGTTTCTGGCTCTGGTTCAGATTCAGTGTTTGGTTCTGGATCTGATTTGGTTTCTGGTTTGGGTTCTGTACCTCGGTTTGGACCATGGAGAGCCTGTGTGAGCGCATGTCTGACACCAGTCCCAAGACGTCCACATACTCGTGTTCCTGAATGTGCTGCATCAGCCGGTCCAGAGCGATGAAGGTGCCGGTGCGACCCACTCCAGCACTGACACACACACACACACACACACACACACACACACACACACACATCAGTGTCTGTTCCATCATACTGTGTCAGTAACATTGGTGAAGAGCTGAAGCAAAACCACAAGCAGGAATCAATAGACGGCTTGTGAGCCGCAGTGATTCCGGTCTGTGAACCTCAGTGGTTCTCAAACTTTTTGGTCGCGCCCCTCTTTAAACCTATAAATAATCTGGCACCCCCACCCCCGAATCCACATCCTACCTCAGACTACCAAATAAGTTCACTAAACAGTTTTTGCTTTTTAAAAAAAAAAATTTTTTTTGATGGAAAAACCATCAAATTGAAAAGCATCACTTGAAACATTGAAAAATAACATACAGAGAATTACTATTCTCTCTTATTTTTTGTGGGTTTCATGCCGTCCGCGCTGCCAGTGTTTTAAGGCATAGGACACGACTTTCCTCCTCACCAATGACATTTAACACCGTGTCTACACTGGACCAGAGTATGTTAGCGGAGTGTAGTGAGAGCAGAGAGCAGAGCGGTGTGATTTTGAATGGAGTGAGGAGCGGATTTTTTAAAAGTCGGAGCATCGTGGTTTTCACTTGCTCTGAGTACAATTACAGTCACAAGTACAATTCATGCCAACTGCCCATAAATTAACTGCATAGAAAAATTAGCTAGAATTCACGTTAAACATATTTAGCTAGCTTGTTACAGATGGATCACTCAAATCAGAAAGAATGTGAAGGTTATGATGACGGCAACGGGAAGTTATAGTTCTCAAGGAATTGGTTTGTTCCTTTTAGATAAATATTTTGGGGGGAACGCATGATTTAAACAGGTACACTTATTCACACGCAATCGCTCTCCCAATAATGCATTCAAACAAATGTAATCTTTCAGTGCTACTTCATCTGTATCCTTCATTTCACATCTGCATTTAGCTTTTGAATGACCAGCACCTGCCTGGGTCTGTGCAACTTCATCTATGGCTCTTCACTGCCCTTTCACAAACCGATCCATCTCCCATTCTATGTCTGTTGGCTATTTACGGTTTTATATCTTCTTTTCTTTATCTGCTGATGACCCACAGTCCCCTGCAGTACACGTGCGCAGGGGCGGACTTAACCAATGAGCGAGGTAAGAGGCCGCTTAGGGCCCCGGGGAATCAGGGGGCCCCATCTGATATTGGCGAAACATATTTGGCAAACGTTCCAGTGTGTATTAGTTTTATGGAGAGCCTCAAATGTTCACTTACTGCTCAAAATGCTGAGTTTTTATCAGGTGCTGAGTTCTGCAAGCTCGCGAATCCTCTCATTATAACGACGTGTAGATACGATGTAAATAGACAGCTTCATTGATTAACGGATCATCTTGAGACCACGATGAACTGAAGTGAATGACAGCTTTTAGTGATTATAGAGGGAGCACTCTTTGTGCACTTTCTCAGAACAGACATATTAACCTAAGAGAAGAAAGAATCGTGTTTCGTGTCATGATTTTATTTGTCTTGTTGTTTCAAGATGACTTGCTTGTGCGCTTTTCCTTGGTGCACGGCGCGAACTGCCGCGCACTCATATAAATGCATGAATGCGATGACTGGAGATTTTCTCTTAATAATAGATTACATTTCAATTTGTTTCTCGGCAAACCCTACCGTATGCCCTCAGAACACTTGGAATATGGAATGAGTTGCATGGGATAATTTTTATGACATTTGAATCCTTTTTGTAAAAAGATTAAAGAAGTTTACAATTCGTTAAATGGACAAGTGCAAGCATTTTTTTATAATGTCTTCTTTTGTGATCCGAAAAAAATAAGGTAGCCTAATATGGCTTTAGAACAGCATCAGGTTGACTAATTATTTACTTAAGTTGTGAAGGGGTAAATAAATATATAACCTATGAGAGAGAGAGAGCGTGAGTAAAATAACGGTTAGGCATAAAAGAGCATATAGTTATTGAGTTGGGGCCCCATACCTGAAATTTGCTTCGGGCCCCCAAATCACTAAGTCCGCCCCCCATTTTGAGAACCACTGGTGTAGCTGGAGTGATTCCTGTACCACAGACTCTCACATCAGCGTCGGAGTCTCACCTGCAGTGGACCACGATGGGCCCTTTGGTCCTGTTGACCTGCTGCCGTACAATCTGAACGAAGTGTAAGATGCTCTCGATGGCGTTGACTGTCGGCACGCCGTGATCCGGCCACGAGGTGTAGTTAAAGTGCAGAACGTCTTGAGTTTCATCAGCCTGCAGGAGCCAGAAACACACAGAACATCAGACAGGAACAACAGCGGCGTGCTGACAACTCTCTTCACAACATCTATTTATATATCCATTTGTACATCTATACATCACCCATCCACCCCTCCATCATTCATCCACCTATCTATCATTCATGCATCCATCCACCCACCCACCCATCCATCCATCCATTTTTCATCCACCCACCCATCCATCCATCCATTTATCATCCATCCACCCATTCATCCATTTATCCATCCATCCACCCACCTACCACTCCATCATCCATCCACCTATTTATCATTCATGCATCCATCCATCCATGTATCATCCATCCACCCATTCATCCATCCATCCACCCATTCATCCATCCACTCATATACTCACCCATCTATCCATAAATCCATCCGCCTATCTATCATTCATGCATCCATCCATTTATCCATCCAACCACCCATAATCCATCTATCCATCATCCATCTGTCCATTTATACACCCATCATCCATCTAGCCACCCCTCCATCATCCATCCATTCACCTACCCACCCATCCATCATCAATCAGCCTATCTATCATTCATGCATCCATACATCCATCCACCTACCCACCCATCATCAATCCGCCTATCCATCTATCATTCATGCATCCATCCAACCACCCATCATCCATCTATCCATCATCCATCCGTCCATTTATCCACCCATCATCCATCCATCCATCCACCTACCCACCCACCCATCATCAATCCGCCTATCTATCTATCATTCATCCATCCATCCATCCATCCACCCACCCATCATCCATCTATCCATCATCCATCCGTCCATTTATCCACCCATCATCCATCCATCCACCCACCCATCCATCCATCATCCATCCACCTATCTATTATTCATGCATCCATTCATTTCTCCATCCATCCACTGACCCATCTATCATCCATCCATCTATACATCAATCATCCATCCATTTGTCCATATATCTATCCACCCACCTATCTATCATTCATCCCTCACTGACCCTCCTGCGCTCGTTACACTGGGTCAGCATGACGACGATGTGAGACTTCTGCTGCAGGACCATCTTCCAGAAATCGTTCCTGGTCTCGGGCAGCGGCCCCTGCGTGGCGATGAACTCGTGTGGAGAGTTATAACCCTGAACACACACCACCACACAAATGAGACACCCAGTAACCTGTGAACAACTCTTCTCTAATCTCTGATACTGACGAGCTACTCACAGGAATAAAGTTTGCATTGATGTAATCTGAGCCTTCATCGTTGTGCAGAGAGATCAGCTTCACTCGACTGAAATCATCTGTGACCAAACAAACATTCAGGATGAATATAATAATCACTAACTCTCCAGAGAAGCTGATCTTTAGTAATAACCTATATGTGTCTCTGCAGCACAAAAGCAGTGTTA
>NW_015506958.1:30693-32578 GCF_001515645.1 Sinocyclocheilus grahami
TTTCCTACCGTAAATATATCAAAACTTACATTACCTTTTACATTACCATAATGTAAAATATTTATTTAAACACATTAAATAATTAAGATATCACTAACAGGTAAAGTAAAATAAGAGTATATATAGTAATAGTCTAATATTTCGTGAAACTGAACTGAAAATGTTCGGTATGAATACATGTGCCGTTACACCCCTATAAATTACCCTTAATACTAAAAACAGAAATATGAATAAAAACTAGTGAAATAGAGCTCAGCAAACCATCCACCATCTACTGGAAAACAAACACTTTTAAAATAAAAAATGACCAGATGGCTCTAGAGCATTACTCATCGCTCGTTTGTCACATTTATTAATCTTTACTTTAGTTTTAATCAATTCAACATCAAGTTAAACTAAATGAATATGGAAAAGTTTATTTTAAATGTTATTTTATTTCAAATAACGACATTTTTAATAGTTTTAGTTTAACTATTGATGTTTCCATCCACCTATTTTTATGCACATTTTGGGATTTCGCATAAAAAAACTGCTGGATGGAAATGCTAAGATGCACATAAATTCTAAATATGCGCATAAAAACCTTAAGCGCTTAACTAAGCAGGATACATTTCTTATCCGGTAAGTTAATCAGGAAGTGACGATTTTGCTCTCTTCAACTCCCTGGATGGAAACGGTGCTTTAGTCGCAAATATTTTATGCGATATTCCAATTTTGCGCACAAGATAAATTCGTAACTTTGGATGGAAGCATTGCTTATGATAACCCTGCGTTGAACTGTGAAAGTGGGCCAATCGGAACAGCGTTGCTATGACTACAGTGGGCGGGGCTTGGCTGGCCGGCCACTCACAGGGCAGGATGTTGGTGTAGCGGTTCTTGGGTCTGTTGACAGGCAGATCGGCCGCTTCATGAGACAGATCCAGACCGACGCTCTTCAGCTCCTGACAGAAGCACAAAGCAAACAGATCAATCGCACGCCTGACGCCGACAGACGAGTGTTCAAGTGCGTTTTACCTCGAACTGCAGCGAGAACTTGTACGCCGAATCTTTGCTCATGTCTTTGATGTAAGCATCGAAATCACTGAGCTGAACGGGACTGAAGACACACACATCGTCACATCACACAGAAACAAAATCAATACAGTCATCTCTAGGGATGTAACGATACTATCAATATCGAGATATCGCGATATTATCGTGGTCACATGACGATATGAAACGTTTTTGCCACCGTATTAGTGTAGTAGTAGTGAGACGTGTTTTTGTAAGCATGTTTTCACTGAAGCTGGAGTTTTCCGTCAAATTAAAAGCTTTAAGTGCAGTACGAATTGCTGACAGCTAGCGGTTTAAACACAATTAAACATTCAAAATATCTCTTTCAAGTGTAGAAATTAGGAAAGAAGAATTGTAATTAATTTCCCTACTGTAGTGTAAAGCAAAAATAGTATACCTATGAAATATTAATTTTAATTTATTTTACAGTGCAATTGTTATATGGCTTCTGCCGTCATTGTTGTTATTATTATTCTATTCTAATTCGTTTGGCTTCCTAAAACACCAGTGTGAATGCAATTTAGACTGAGACAGTATATCATAAATAAAAAGAGGGTTAAGTCCGCTTTAAAGTTCAGGTACAAGTCAATTCACTGACTTTCTTCTGACTCAAGTTGCTTAGTTAAGAACAAGGGTTGGAGCTCTTAATTTTGAACTCTCAAAGTGCATTAGATAGAATTATTTAACTTTAAAATGTATAAAATGTAAATTTTTTCACAATTCTTCATTTGTGAGCCTGCAGCACAAAAGCAGTGTTAAGTCGCTGAGGGATATTTGTAGCAATAGCCAACAATACATTGTATGGGTCACAATTATACATTTCTCTTTTATG
>NW_015506958.1:32618-39150 GCF_001515645.1 Sinocyclocheilus grahami
ATGTTTGATTAGTAATATGCATTGCTAAGAACTTCATTTGGACAACTTTAAAGATGATTTTCTAAATATTTAGATTTTTTTGCACCCTCAGATTCCAGATTTTCAAATATTGTCCGATCCTAACAAACCATACATCAATGGAAAGATTATTATGCATCAGCTTTCAGATGATGCATAAATCTCAATTTTGAAAAACTGACACTTAAGACTGGTTTTGTGCTTGTCTTTTTTTTTTAAATACCGCAATAAATACCGTATCGTGGACATCATATCGCGATATTATCGTGAGATTTTGATATCGTTGCATCCCTAGTAAACTCACACCATCACATCAGCGGATGGGTTTACCTGGTTAGTTTCCTCTTCTTCAGCGCCGTTTTGCTCCTGCGGGTGAAACACAGACAGACGTGTCGCTGAACTGAGATCAAACCTCATCAGAACACAACAAACTGCATCTCTGCTAATAAACACGCTTCTAATCCTACAAACTAAACATGCATTTCCAGGCCGACGGAGCTTCAGTGTCTGAAACCACAGATAATAACTCACACTCACTCATTCTGGAGCATTTAAAGCATTAATCAAGGGCTTTTATTAACTGTTCTACAGAAAAAATAAGTTGTAAGTTTTATTTATATATTAGTTTATAATATATATAATATCTATAATATATATATATATTAGTGTGGTCAAACGATTAATCGCATCCAAAATAAAAGCTTTTGTTTACATAATATGTGTGTGTACTGTGTATTTATTATGTATATATAAATACAAACACATGCATGTATATATTTAAGAAAAATATGTTATGTTTATATAATATATATATTGATATAAAATAAAAAATCTAATAATATAAATATATAAATGTATACACATGCAAATATTTTCAAAATATATACAGTATGTGTGTATATTTATAATTACATAATAAATAAACACAGTACACACACATATATCATGTAGACAAAAACTTTTATTTTGGATGCAATTAATCGTTTGACGGCACTAATATATATATATATATATATACTGTATATATACTGTATATATATATTATATCTTATATAATTTATATTTTATAAATTTATAATTTTTATGAACTCCATTATACTGAACGTTTTATTTATTATTTATAGAATATTTTTAATTTCTATATTAATTTCTATAATATATATTTTTAATAATAAATTATAGCCTTCCACATCACAGTAATCTCATGTTATAATTTTATAAACATTTAATAATTTAATATTTTTTAAATATAATCTTACATGCTTCTGTTTTTTATTGTATTAAATTTATTTTTCATTCTTTCTTTTTCTTTGAGGTTCTCCATAACCTTCCATATTATGATTTTATGATTTATTAAATTGTAATAACTGTACATTTTTAAGTATAATTTTAAATACTTAATATATACAATTTATGTTTTAAAGATTTTGTATTTTATTATTTATTTTTTATAACTGTATTTTATGCAAATTATATATATATATATAAATGTATTACTAATGCATTGTTAATGCATTTTCCAGTTCACGTCACTTACTGTATACATGATTTTTGTTTTTACATTTGCACAAACAGCGTAATGAGCTTATTTTCAGTGGAGACCGACGGCTGAGCTCGTATCAAACCTGGAATATCTAACGGAAGAAGAAGAACCAAGCAAATCGGCTCAAGCCTCTCGAGTGAAAATCTGCATTCAGTCCGACTCAGAATCGAAGCTCTGGAGCAAACATGCAGCCGTGAGAGCGAGCGCCATGCGTTAGTGTCATGCGTCGAGACGCTGTTAAACACAGACAAGAGCACAGATGCAGATCCGGCCTCTGATCCGTTACCCATAATGCACTGCAGCTATGTGGAGTCTGTGTGTGTTTGTCTGTCCGTCGGCCGCCGGACGCCGCGCTGCTACTTACCACGGATTAATATAAAAGGCCAAAAGATAGTCAGTCCAAAGGCAGGATGGCAGAAGCGTGAGGAACGCAAAGAGACTCCTGCGCCTGAAGCCCACAGAAAGCAAAAGACATAAAAAAAGACCAAGGGCAAAAAGTTGGGGACAAAACATGGTGCTCCATTAGTAATAGTGACACACACAGATGATTGAGCATATTTCATTAGTGTCTGACAGGTTAATGATCGCGTCATGCAGTCAGTGTCTTTGGCATCTTCATGATGTGTGAATCTGTGATTGCTAACGCCGGACATTAACACCGAAACACACCGAAATCACAAATCAACCCAGACCCTCTCTGCTTCTAATGCATCGATCACGAAGCCGATGCAAAACCTCAGCGTCTTTATCATTTTCCAGAACAAACATCTAAACATTCTGAAAGCATGATACAGTTGTTCGAAGACTTAAAATATGGTTTAAGGAAAAATGCATCAAAACGAAGCGAGTTTTTGCATGAAACGAGAACAAATATGTGCCAGTGGGGTCAGAAATATCACTTTTCATCATTTTTCTGACCTCACTGGCACATATTTGTTCTCGTTTTAAGCAAAAACTCGATACATTTCTCAGAAAACATGAATTAATATCATCCCTACAAATCTAAAACTCTTTGCTATTCTAAAAAACAGCTTACTCGAAGTCAGTTCTACTGAACTGAATTTTAATAATCTTAAATTTTTTAAAATCATTTTATTTATATATTAGTTTATAATAAATATGTATTAATATAATGATGTAGATCTCTCTCTCTATATATATATATATTTGTATATGAATTTTATAAACAATTATACTTTGATAATTTTAAATTTTTATTATATTTACATTTTAAAATAATTTTATTATGTATTAATTTAGAATTAGTATACATATTAGATATTTCTTTTTCTGTTTATATATATATATATATTATAATTTGTATAATTTATATTTCATAAATGCATCATTTTTATGAGCTCAATTATACTGACCTGAACTATAATTAAGCTTTAAATACATTTGATTATTTTTTCTTTTTTTTTAAAATAATTGTATTTACATATTAATTTATATGATATATATTTATAATAATAAATAATGCTTTTAAATTAATAATTAATATTTTTCCCGCTCTCTCTCTCTCTCTCTCTATACATATAATTTATATAATTTATATTTTAGAAATGAATACATTTTATAAACTTAATTTTACTGAACTGAATTTTAAATTAAAAATAGGACACAGTCATGTTTCCGTTGCTTCACGAGTCGTGCTCTAAACATCTCAGCAGAAAGTGACAGAACAAACATCATTTGACTTCATTACCAGGCCAAAATCTGCCTTTACTGACCCTCTTTAAGCTCTTATATTAATCGTGTGTGTGTGAGCGACGGCTGTGATCACAAACATCACAACCGATGCTTCTGGAGTCGACACCAACAATTACACGCTCACTTCCTGTGTGTGTGTGTGTGTGTGTGTGTGTGTGTGTGAGTGTGTGTGAGTGTGTGTGTGTGTGTGTGTGTGTGTGTGTGTGTGTGTGTGTGTTTGATTGACAACGAGAAACACAGGAGCTCCTACCAGTTATACGGCAGCTTCCCGTCTCGCTCGAAAGAGGCGAAATTCACGAAGGTTTCAGCGCCGCACTCCCTGAAATCGACAGAAAGCTCAGAAAATTGACTTAAAAGTAGCACTAGTTTCATCAATCCAAACTGGCTTGCTGAATGCTGAAAATTCAGCTTTGATCACAGAAATAAATTGCATCTTAAAATATATTAAAATTGAAAGCAGTTATTTTAAATAATAAAAATATTTCACAATTTTACTGTTTTTGCTGTACTTTGGATCAAATAAATGCAGGCTTGGTGAGCAGAAGAGACTTCTTTAATACGGTTCAGAAACTTTGGACTGGTGGTGTATTTTCATCCATCAGTCTGATCACTAACGGGCTGAGAAGCTCGTTAGCATGAGATGTTGCTCACCGGCTCAGCTCCATGTGTTTCTTGCGCAGCACCAGAAGGAAGAGCACCAGCAGAATGATGAGCAGAACGCTGAGAACCGCCAGCGCCGAGATCGCCGCCACACTCGGGTTCATCTCGCGCACTGCACACACACACACACACACACACACACACACACTACTGCTACATTCACTGTCTCCGAATAAAACAAACACTTCAGTTTATATCTTCCAATTCTGGCTTTTTTCTTGCAATTCTGACTTTTCTCGCAATCATGACTTTATTTCTAATATAATTGTGATTTTATTTCGCAAAATTGTAAGCTTATATCTTGCAATTCTGACTTCTCACAATTCTGACTTTTCTCGCAATCATGACTAAATATTATAAATACTATAACCATATTTTCGCTGTTTTCATTTACAGTAGCAACCATGTAACTGTAAAGTAAAACTAATTCTGCTGTCGTGACTGTCAGTGAGGGATGGAAGCGTTTGCTCACCGGTCGTGCTGACGGTGATGTACGCCGGGTCACTGACGCTGCTGTAGCTGCTGCTGATCACGGTACAGTTATATGAAGTGGACGGCTGGAGTCCGGATACGGTCACAACATGAGCGGCGGTCAGCAGCGGCTCTCGTACCTTCTGCAGCAAAACAAACGCACACATAATAAACCAGTTGTTCATTCACGGTTCTGCTGTGTTCCTACTCTTTCCCTTCCAAACACAGAATTTTCCGTGTTTCCGCTGTTATACGCTAGGGGGCGCTATTATGTATCTCCTGAATGAGTCTAGAGTCACTCGATCAAAAACACAGGCGAGGAAGACGCAGAAACCAGCGATCTCAGATGTAAGCGCATGCATATGAAAAATAATGCGATCATCAACACTAACCGCGTATAAATGAAAACTGCCTGATGTTAGCGAGTGAAATGTGGATCCAGAAAGTGTGCAAGCTTTGCTGATGGAAGCCATCTCCTGCTCAACTAACAACTATTAGTAAATCCTGTAACAAATGTCTTGCTCATTGTTAATGTTAATTAATTAATGCATTAACTAACAATGAAAAACACTTCTAAAGCATTTATTATTGATGTTAACCTTAACATTTATTCATAAATTATTAAAATCAAACCAATATCAATATTATTTAACTGAGCTAACACCAGCTAATTAACAATTAACCATTTAAAGATTAATTAAACAGATTAATAAATGCTGTAACAAATGTATTGCTCGTTTTTAACATTAGTTTGCATTGCATTAACGAATGTTAACATGCATCATGAATTACTATTTGTTAATATTAGCTATTGCATTAACTAACATGAATGAACAACGAGCAACTGATTTTAATTTGTCAATGTGTTCATAAAAATTATGTTTATGATGTTTAATGTTCATGTTAATCCTCAGTGTATTACCTAATGTTCTGTAAAGGTCCTGCTTATTATCAGTGCAATGTAGTTAACAAATGAACAAAGAGAACAGAAGAGTTCTCCTGTTTTTATCATCGAACACAAAACCATTAAAGGGGTCATATGATGCTTTTTTAAAGATCATTATTTTGTGTATTTGGTGTAACAGAATATGTTGACATGCTTTAATGTTCAAAAAACACATTATTGTTCAAATACTGTACATTATTGTAGGTCCTCTATGCCCCGCCTCTCTCAAACGCTTCGTTTTCTACAAAGTCCCTCCTTCTGACAAGCGCAGTCTGCTCTGATTGGCCAGCTGGCCCAGTGCATTGTGATTGGCCGAACACCGCAAGCACTCGTCGGAAATGTAACGCCCCTTACCATAATCACCAGCTTCATCTTTCAAAATAAATGTAAAGACAGTAAATAATGTCATTAGTTTTACCTTCAGTTCAAGCCCGAAAGGGGAACAGACACAGTAATGATGCAGTACACAAGCCGCGGTTAAGACAGCTGACACTACTGTGATGTGACGGTTTTAGGAGGGCGTGGCAGAGTCTTAACTTTGATAAAGAATATCTCTTTGGTTTTGAGACTTTAGTCTTTGCAACTTCAGGGATCTTATCTATGCACAATCAGCTTGTAACACTCCAAAGAGAAAGAACAACTTGAAATCGCATCATATGAGCCCTTTAAGAAACTGCATCACAATCTGCATCTCCAGATGTTTGCACACACATGTGTGGTTATGATATTGATCAGTAGCTCTTACTTTGCTCTCTCTGTTGACTCGCAGCGGTCTGCAGACGATCTGGTAGAAGTCCACGACGCCGTCCTCCTCTCGGTGCAGGCGGAGACGGTCAGGTTGTAGATGTCTCCGGGAGGAAGAGTCAGAGATGCCTTCATCATGTTGCGAGTCACCTGTAACACAGTCATCAGACGCAGTGATGATTCAGATCCCATAGCAACCATCTCCATGGAGACACCGAACATTTACACATGTTTTTTTTAACCCTCTGTCACTTGCACTCTCTATTTGTTTTCTAACTGCTTGTTTTCCCCCCCCAAAAAAACTCTAACACTAGCTTTCTATATTTTTTTTCTATTCTATCTACTTGTTTCCTTTGCATGTGTGTGAGTGATTGTGAAAGTGAGAGTGCGTGCGTGTGTGTGTGTGTGTGTGTGTGTGTGAGTGAGTGTGTGTGTGT
>NW_015506958.1:39227-44881 GCF_001515645.1 Sinocyclocheilus grahami
GTGTGTGAGTGATTGTGTGTGTGTGTGAGTGTGCGTGCGTGCGTGTGAGTGATTGTGTGTGTGTGTGTGAGAGAGAGAGGTTGTGTTGTGTTTTCTAGTGAAGGTTGTGTTTGGAGAGACTCACGTCGATGGAGTAGCGTCTCCTCGCGCCCTTCTTCCCTTCAGCCGTCAGCTGCCAGTGTAGCATCCGCGAATGCGAGAGATCGGTGAACAGATCGCCGTAAGTCCAGCGCACGAACAGCGTCCCGTGAGCGTAATCCACCGACGAGATGTGAGGAGCTTCAGGAGCTGGCCATCAAACACACACTCAGTGACTCATTTAACCCTTTCAATGCTGAAACTCTTTGACGTAATGTATTTTAATATTTGTGACCCTGGACCACAAAACCAGTCATAAGGGTCAATTTTCTGAAATTTAGATTTATCTGCAAATATGTTTATCTGTACTACATTATTAGTTAGGGTTAGTGAACATTAGTGACCCTGCAGCACAGAAGCAGTGTTGAGTCGCTGGGGGATATTTGTAGCAATAGCCAACAATACATTGTATGGGTCACAATTATACATTTCTCTTTTATGCCAAAAATCATTAGGATATTAAGTAAAGATCATGTTCCATGAAGATATTTTGTAAATTTCCTACCGTAAATATATCAAAACTTAATGTTTGATTAGTAATATGCATTGCTAAGAACTTCATTTGAACAACTTTAAAGATGATTTTCTCAATATTTAGATTTTTTTGCACCCTCAGATTCCAGATTTTCAAATATTGTCCTATCCTAACAAACCATACATCAATGGAAAGCTTATTTAAACTATGTACAGATCGGCGCACCTGTGACGAAGCTGACGGTAGAAGCATCGCAGCAGCTCAGCGGAGGATCGCCCCACGTCACCATCGTCACGCGGAAGTTATAGAACCAGGCCGGCAACAGATCCGTCACTCTCTGAGGATGGAAATGAGCGAAAATTTAAATTAAAACCCATTTAATCCCACCAGTCATGATGGTGACAGTGAAGGAGGCTTTCATTTATAAAGCTCTAAAAACATTGCTGACTGGTGTTTTAGTGCATTTCCTGCAAATATGGGAAAGTAAAGGGTCTCAATGAAATATGTGCAGTGTCACAATGATTGTCACATGACCAGAGCAGTTTACTTCCCGTTTGCACCACGAGAAGATGATGCCTGCATCAAAGCTCCGAAACAAAAGCCTAGTAAAGTATGTTAACATAAAGATATAGGTTCACATTATCCTTAAGGTGTCTAGTAATAATATATGAATTCACAATTATTACATTTTGTTGAGTGTTGTCACAGAACGAGTAATGCACTAAAATGTTGCAATGACAAAATATTGCACTAAATTAAAAGTTCAAATGTTACAAATAAGTTACAATGTTGATGTTGTAATACTGGTAGCACTAATATAATAATTGTATGATATATGTTACAATAAAGTAACAAGACGTTGTATTTTTTTCTTTTATCTCGGTATTCCTATCAGTGTTTTATAAGTGTTTTTATGCATACTTTATTCGTACAGTAATCTAATTACACTGTTGAAGAAGTAATTGGTAACTAGTAATTAATTACTTTTTTAGAGTAACTTACCCAACACTGATACCAATAATATCAAGAAAAAACCAACGTTGTGCATAACGCGGGACTTTTAATTGCAAACACGCCTGAAATGCACCAGGACTTTTATTTTGAAACACGAGGCCGTATCGTGATTCCTGTTAATCCATCCCTAAACGTAAGATCTCTGGCAATGATGAAAGGCCTTTAGATTGAATGTAGGACTCTTTAAGGACAGCGTGTGTGATGTTAAGCGGTTAGCGGTGTGTGTGGTTACCACAGAGGCGATGACGGACGCGGTGGCGGCGATCTCGTAGTAAGTGGTCCACTGAGACGTCTGCGTGGCCGAGTTGAAGAAGAAGGTCTGCAGGACGTATTTTCTGAAGGCCACGTTATACGGCCGCTGCCAGCTGAGGATGGCAGCACTGGGACTGAGCGGATAAACCACCAGATCATGCACACCTGTCGGCTCTGACAGATCAAACACAGCCAATCACAGAGCAGAGTCAGTCACGGGGGGCGGAGCTTCATTATACAGCCCAACCAAAAATCATTCAGACACCACATATCATTTTTGATATATTATCTTGACTCTTTCCCTGCCAAACACAGAATTTTTTATGTTTTCAATGTTGTACGCTAGGGGGCGCTATTACGCATCTCCTGAATGAGTCTAGAATCACTCGATCAAAAACACAGGCGAGGAAGACGCAGAAACCAGCGATCTCAGATGTAAGCGCATGCATATGAAAAATAATGCGATCATCAACACTAACCGCGTATAAATGAAAACTGCCTGATGTTAGCGAGTGAAATGTGGATCCAGAAAGTGTGCAAGCTTTGCTGATGGAAGCCATCTTCTGCAGCTTTGCTCTGATAATATTACCGAATATGATCCAGATGCAGTATTTGATAAAAATGCAATTTGCTCAAAATGTTGCTTTTCTTATGAAACCTACCTACATTCAAGTGTTGATAAAAAAACAATGCTTGACGCTAGAATCAAACAGATTCTTTTGTTTGAAAGTAGACGGTCTGATTTTATTGAGATGTATTGCGTGTTCAGATATTCATAAAACAAAATATTCTGGCGGCCATGAAATTTGAGTGAAAATCAGCAAAAACGCTGGTGGGGAAAGAGTTAATTATGAACACATTGACGCACATTAATGTGCCTTACTTCCACGTTAAAAAATAAGGTGGAAAGTTGTAAGTGAAGATAGCAAAATAAAGTGAACTGTGACATATTAAACCCAGAAACTCTTCATACAGTGGACTAACAGTACAATTTGGAAGCAAAAATGATTCAGTCACTTTGAGCTGAGCATGTTTTTCTTTAATTGCTAATGTGATCTTTTTACACCACAGACTGAACTAAATGAAGCACTGCTTGGTAACCGGTTGAGCTAGACTGGTATTATCTAATTGTGTTCTTAAATTTAACAGCTGAATTCATTACATACCTTTCTATCAAAGTTATCTGACATTATCAAGATGAGTTTGTTCTGACACAGTGTAACTTTGAGTCACTTTCTAAACTATAGCGAATAAACCGGGGTACTGTGAGAAATGCTGAAGCTTGGTTTGACTGTATTTGCACTCACCGATGTCGATGATGACCGGCTCGGACGGGGGACTAACCAGCGGCCCGTTGGTGTGATAAACCATCACTCTGTACTGAGCGCCGGGGGTCAGGCTGCTGATGATGTCACTGGTGATGTTCTCCTATCAGAGAGCGGAGAGCGGGTCACATGACATTAACATTAAGACGGTCAGACGGTTCTCCGTCAAAATAAACCATTGATGGTTTAAATTAAGACCATAAATATTAGTACTGTAATGTTACGGTTGTAATGCAAATATATATATAAATATATTTCAAATACTCAATTTTTATTTTGCAGGGAAAAAGTTATATTTTTTTGGTAATGTTTATATGTAATAATAATAATAATTTTATTTTATAAAAGTTCTTTCTCAAAGCATTTTACAACAGGTAAAATATGCCCTACAAACAAGCACAACAAACCTGATTTTTTTTTTTTAAATGAGTGAATTAGATTTGTTAGAGGTTGAATTAGAGGCGCAGCTCTAATGTATATCATGCATCATAACGCAGCTTCTGTAACACTTTTGCTGACGCAGATAGAGTTTTACTGGTACCATGACTGACCGCATGAACTGGTTAAATCTAAGTATGTGACATTAAACCCAACCCATTTAAATCAGGTGAGTGATTGGCTGTGGATCAGAACCTCGGAGCAGTAGGTGTTCTCCATGCGCTGGCTGATGCTGGGCCGCAGACAGGTGAGCGACAGCACCGAGATCAGACTGCCGTTATATCTGTGACGCGACGGAGCCCAGGACACAGCAGCCGTGCTGGAGTCCAGCATCTTCACACTGACCTCCTGCGGACGCTCCAGCGGCTGCTCCATCCACTCACCCGCCGGACCTGACACACAAACACACACACACACACACACATGACACGCGGCTTACACACACACATGACACACACACTCACTCACACACACTCATGCATGACACTTGAATGTGATCTTTTTACACCACAGACTGAACTAAATGAAGCACTGCTTGGTAACCGGTTGAGCTAGACTGGTATTATCTAATTGTGTTCTTAAATTTAACAGCTGAATTCATTACATACCTTTCTATCAAAGTTATCTGACATTATCAAGATGAGTTTGTTCTGACACAGTTCAACTCTTGAGTCACTTTCTAAACTATAGCGAATAAACCGGGGTACTGTGAGAAATGCTGAAGCTTGGTTTGACTGTATTTGCACTCACCGATGTCGATGATGACCGGCTCGGACGGGGGACTAACCAGCGGCCCGTTGGTGTGATAAACCATCACTCTGTACTGAGCGCCGGGGGTCAGGCTGCTGATGATGTCACTGGTGATGTTCTCCTATCAGAGAGCGGAGAGCGGGTCACATGACATTAACATTAAGACGGTCAGACGGTTCTCCGTCAAAATAAACCATTGATGGTTTAAATTAAGACCATAAATATTAGTACTGTAATGTTACGGTTGTAATGCAAATATATATATAAATATATTTCAAATACTCAATTTTTATTTTGCAGGGAAAAAGTTATATTTTTTTGGTAATGTTTATATGTAATAATAATAATAATTTTATTTTATAAAAGTTCTTTCTCAAAGCATTTTACAACAGGTAAAATATGCCCTACAAACAAGCACAACAAACCTGATTTTTTTTTTTTAAATGAGTGAATTAGATTTGTTAGAGGTTGAATTAGAGGCGCAGCTCTAATGTATATCATGCATCATAACGCAGCTTCTGTAACACTTTTGCTGACGCAGATAGAGTTTTACTGGTACCATGACTGACCGCATGAACTGGTTAAATCTAAGTATGTGACATTAAACCCAACCCATTTAAATCAGGTGAGTGATTGGCTGTGGATCAGAACCTCGGAGCAGTAGGTGTTCTCCATGCGCTGGCTGATGCTGGGCCGCAGACAGGTGAGCGACAGCACCGAGATCAGACTGCCGTTATATCTGTGACGCGACGGAGCCCAGGACACAGCAGCCGTGCTGGAGTCCAGCATCTTCACACTGACCTCCTGCGGACGCTCCTGCGGCTGCTCCATCCACTCACCCGCCGGACCTGACACACACACACACACACACACATACACACACACACACAGGCACAGACACACACACACACACAGGCACAGACACACACACACACACACGCACAGACACAGACACACACACACGCACTCACACACGCACACACACACGCACACACACACACACACACACGCACTCACACGCGCACACACACGCACAGACACAGACACACACACACGCACTCACACACGCACACACACACGCACACACACACACACACACACGCACTCACACGCGCACACACACGCACAGACACAGACACACACACACACACACACGCACAGACACACGCACACACACGCGCACACACACGCGCAGACACACGCAAGCGCAGACGCACGCACACACACACACACACACACGCACACACACACACACACACACA
>NW_015506958.1:45340-47219 GCF_001515645.1 Sinocyclocheilus grahami
TCTTCCCGTTTCTCACGCCTCAGTGTCTCTGGAATCAGGCCGCACAGACACACACACACACACAGACACACACACACACACACGTCTGGTCAGCTATACTTGTAGGGACTCTCCATAGGCGTAATGCTTTTTCTACTGTACAAACTGTATTTTCTATCACCCTACACCTAACCCTACCCCTTACAGGAAACTTTCTGCATTCTTTTTCTACTGTACAAACTGTATTTTCTATCACCCTACACCTAACCCTACCCCTCACAGGAAACTTTCTGCATTATTACTTTCTCAAAAAAACTCATTCTGTAAGATTTATAAGCTTGTTTCCTCATAGGGACCTAAAAAATGTCCCCACAAGGTCACAATTGACTGATATTACTATCCTTGTGGGGACATTTGGTCCCCATAACGTGATGAATACCAGGTACACTCTCACTTACACACATACACTTACACACACACACACACACACACACACACACACACTCGTACTGAGGTAGAAGGTGAATCCGGTGTCGGCTGAACTCTCTCGGGCCTCGCAGTCTCCAGACGAACTGAGTGTTGTGACGTGAACGCCATACGTTCCTGCTTCTGAGAGCTCGGTGAAGAACTCGTGTGTGTTCTCATCCACCGTCGCCGTTTCTGTGGAGTTTCCTGCTCAAACAACGAAGACAAGAACAGAGGAATAGATTTACAAAGGGTTTAACACCTATTTTTATTTATTATTTTATTTATAAATGTTTGAGTTACTAATTATTACAGCCTATTTTACATCAACGCTGGCTGTTTTGGTGGAGTTTCCTGCTCAAAGAACAAGGAAAAGAACATAGAACATGCTTATTTTTATTACTGCCTATTTTAATTTATTTATTATTTATGAATTAATTAATTTGTTATGGTTTAATTGTCATATATTAATTATTATTGCCTATTTATATATTTTTTTTATTTATTAATTTTAAAAGTTTTATTTTTATTCATTAATTATTACAGCCTTTTTTTAAATGTATTTGTTATTTTCATTTATAACAGTTTAATTGTGATGTATTAATTATTACTGCCTATTTTAATTAATTATTGAGAATTTATTTATGAAGTTTTATTTTTATTTATTCATTATTACTGCCATTTTTATTATTTTTCTTTGTTTATTAATTTATAACTGTTTTATTTTAATTTATTAATTTAAGCCTATTTTTCTTTGTTTATAATTTAATTATTAATTTTAGTTCATAATTGCTTTATTTTTATTAATTAATGATTACTGCTTATTTTAAATTTATTTATTAATCTATTTATAATTTTTTTTTTATTAATCATTACTAAAGCATATCTTTATTAATTATGTTTATTTATTGATTCAGCATGAGCAGTTTTTAATCTAAATTAGATTGTATAATTTCGAAATCTGAAGCAAAAACAGAATGGTCTGACTTTATTTTTGTGAAACTATACTACATAAAACATCTGAATGAAACAGCAGACGAGCTGAACGAGACGCAGATGCACTCTCTGACAGCAGGTGGCGCTCATGAACAGCAATTATACAGTGTTTCCTTGGTTACCGCTGTAAACAAAGCAGAGCTGTGCTTATGAACAGCAATGTTCAGCAATGTTACGATGTTCAATGTTACGAACAGCAGATTGATGAAGAATGGCGCCGATGATGATGGCGGCCTCCGTGGCCTGCTCTGCAGTTGTTTTTGTGCTTTTGTTAGTTTGTCCTGTTTTTAGTTATATCCTGCAATCAGTTTCACCAGAGATGAATTGCTGGACATTCGGCACTACACATCACCCGATATATTACCGGTTTTCGACTATTCTGATGTTTTGCTGGACATAGTAGTTGGCAGAGCAGCTGCGCTGATCAAGCGCTTCAGGA
>NW_015506958.1:48425-51156 GCF_001515645.1 Sinocyclocheilus grahami
CTTGTAGGGACTCTCCATAGGCGTAATGCTTTTTCTACTGTACAAACTGTATTTTCTATCACCCTACACCTAACCCTACCCCTCACAGGAAACTTTCTGCATTATTACTTTCTCAAAAAAACTCATTCTGTAAGATTTATAAGCTTGTTTCCTCATAGGGACCTAAAAAATGTCCCCACAAGGTCACAATTGACTGATATTACTATCCTTGTGGGGACATTTGGTCCCCATAACGTGATGAATACCAGGTACACTCTCACTTACACACATACACTTACACACACACACACACACACACACACACACACACTCGTACTGAGGTAGAAGGTGAATCCGGTGTCGGCTGAACTCTCTCGGGCCTCGCAGTCTCCAGACGAACTGAGTGTTGTGACGTGAACGCCATACGTTCCTGCTTCTGAGAGCTCGGTGAAGAACTCGTGTGTGTTCTCATCCACCGTCGCCGTTTCTGTGGAGTTTCCTGCTCAAACAACGAAGACAAGAACAGAGGAATAGATTTACAAAGGGTTTAACACCTATTTTTATTTATTATTTTATTTATAAATGTTTGAGTTACTAATTATTACGGCCTATTTTACATCAACGCTGGCTGTTTTGGTGGAGTTTCCTGCTCAAAGAACAAGGAAAAGAACATAGAACATGCTTATTTTTATTACTGCCTATTTTAATTTATTTATTATTTATGAATTAATTAATTTGTTATGGTTTAATTGTCATATATTAATTATTATTGCCTATTTATATATTTTTTTTATTTATTAATTTTAAAAGTTTTATTTTTATTCATTAATTATTACAGCCTTTTTTTAAATGTATTTGTTATTTTCATTTATAACAGTTTAATTGTGATGTATTAATTATTACTGCCTATTTTAATTAATTATTGAGAATTTATTTATGAAGTTTTATTTTTATTTATTCATTATTACTGCCATTTTTATTATTTTTCTTTGTTTATTAATTTATAACTGTTTTATTTTAATTTATTAATTTAAGCCTATTTTTCTTTGTTTATAATTTAATTATTAATTTTAGTTCATAATTGCTTTATTTTTATTAATTAATGATTACTGCTTATTTTAAATTTATTTATTAATCTATTTATAATTTTTTTTTTATTAATCATTACTAAAGCATATCTTTATTAATTATGTTTATTTATTGATTCAGCATGAGCAGTTTTTAATCTAAATTAGATTGTATAATTTCGAAATCTGAAGCAAAAACAGAATGGTCTGACTTTATTTTTGTGAAACTATACTACATAAAACATCTGAATGAAACAGCAGACGAGCTGAACGAGACGCAGATGCACTCTCTGACAGCAGGTGGCGCTCATGAACAGCAATTATACAGTGTTTCCTTGGTTACCGCTGTAAACAAAGCAGAGCTGTGCTTATGAACAGCAATGTTCAGCAATGTTACGATGTTCAATGTTACGAACAGCAGATTGATGAAGAATGGCGCCGATGATGATGGCGGCCTCCGTGGCCTGCTCTGCAGTTGTTTTTGTGCTTTTGTTAGTTTGTCCTGTTTTTAGTTATATCCTGCAATCAGTTTCACCAGAGATGAATTGCTGGACATTCGGCACTACACATCACCCGATATTTCACCGGTTTTCGACTATTCTGATGTTTTGCTGGACATAGTAGTTGGCAGAGCAGCTGCGCTGATCAAGCGCTTCAGGACGCGCAGACGGGGGAAGCGAACAGGCGCCCTCGTGAAGCCCAGGCAGCGCGGATTTTGAACGCCGTTGCCCAGCATCCATCTGGCGAACCTCCGCTCTCTACCCAACAAAACGAATGAACTCCTTCTGCTCTCCCGGACAAATAAGGATTTCTCACACTCCGCTGTTCTGTGTTTCACGGAAACCTGGCTGAATGACGCCATACCGGACAGTGCGTTAAATCAGCCGGGCTTTCAGCTGTTCAGAGCGGACCGCGACGCAGAATCAACAGGGAAATCGCGAGGCCGCGAGACATGCTTTTACATCAACGAAAGGTGGTGTACAGATGTAACCGTGTTAAAGAAGATGTGCTGTTCAGATCTAGAAGCGCTTTTCATTAACTGTAAGCCTTTCTATTCGCCGCGGGAGTTTTTCTCGTTCATTCTCGTCAGTGTTTACATTCCTCCGCAAGCGCTTGTGAGCTCGGCTTTACAACAACTAGCTGATCGTATCACAGAGACAGAACAACAACACTCAGACTCTGTTTTAATCATTCTTGGGGATTTTAAAACTTGGGGACTTGGGGATAAAGCAAATCTCTCCCATGAACTGCCAAAATACAGACAGCACAACACATGTCCCACCAGAGACAGTAATATACTGGATCACTGTTACACTACAATAAAAAATGCATATCGCTCCGTCCCACGGGCAGCTTTGGGGCTCTCTGATCACTGTTTGGTTGATCTTATACCGACCTACAGGCAGAAACTGAAATCAGCTAAACCTGTATTAAGGACTGTAAAAAGATGGACTAATGAAGCAGAGCAGGATTTACAAGCTTGTTTCGACCTCACTGATTGGAGTGTTTTTGAAGCTGCTGCCACCAATCTGGACGAGCTCACAGAGACTGTAACATCTTATATCAGTTTCTGTGAATATATGTGCATTCCTACCAGGACTCATTTAACCTACAACAACGACAAACCATGGTTCACTGCAAAACTCAGACAGCTCCGTCAGGCCAAAGAAGATGCTCACAGGAAG
>NW_015506958.1:51376-57453 GCF_001515645.1 Sinocyclocheilus grahami
CAGAGTGAGCAAAAGGGCTGGCAGAATCACTCTGGACCCCTCACATCCAGCACACTCCCTCTTTGAACTGTTGCCATCTGGTCGACGCTACAGAGCTCTGAGCACCAGAACGACCAGACACAGGAACAGTTTCTTCCCTCAGGCAATCCATCTCATGAACACCTGACAATAACTGTGGAACACACGACACTATTTATTCACTGTGTTTTTGTTCTGTCGCTGTCATTCTGTTACACTGTGGAGCTTCTGTCATGAAAACAAATTCCTCGTATGTGTAAACATACCTGGCAATAAAGCTCATTCTGATTCTGATGATACAGTGTTTCCTTGCTTACCGCTGTAAACAAAGCAGAGCTGCGCTTATGAACACTACTTTAATATGCATCGTTCAGAGGCAAGATGAAAAGAAAATACCATCTAAACTTTTCTAAAGACAGTCATTTCCCCTCGGAGATACAGTCATATAAACTCCTACTCTAATAGTATCGCGATTAGTTTGGCATCTCAACCGATTTGAATCGTCACATATTTGAATTGACTTCAGCTGGCTCGCAGTTTATCGTTACATTCCTATTAATTTATAACCATCTTATTTCGATTTATTATTACTGCCTAACCTCTCATTTGTCTCATTTGCCTATTTCAATTCATTTATTATTTTTATTAATTTATTTAAACTTTATTTTTATTTATTAATGATTACTCCCTATTTTACTTCATTTATTATTGTATTTATAAATGTTTTATTCAATTTATGAATTTTTGCTGCCTTATTTCACATCAACGCTGACTGTTTTGGTGGAGTTTCCTGCTCAAACAACAAGGAAATAAACACAGAAATGACTATAAAGAGGGTTTACACAAACATCAGGTTTTTTGCTGCGTAAAAAACGCGATGATTCTCACCGTCGCGGTGGATGTAGATGTTGAATCCGTCGTAAGCGGCGGGCGGCCGCGGCGGTAACCAGCGCAGCTCCAGCAGGATGGGCGGCAGTGGCTTGGGCATCACACTGGGTTCAAAGGTCACATCCATCGCTGACCCCGGCTCATTAGAGTCCTCATATTCTGGCACCAGCGCGTTCACAAACTCCTCCTCCTGCTCCTCGGTGGGGGCGGGGCTTCCTGTCGGCTCCGCCCACAGCAGCTCAGTGCTGTTGGGTTCGGCTGTGGTGCTATAAACGGTGACGTTGTTTAGTGGCGTCTGCGTGACGCTCATCTCCACACCGTTCACTTCCTCTTCCTGTTCTTCAGCCGCAGGGACGTCACGTGCCCGCCGGAAGACTGATGCATTGTGGGACGCTCCTCGGCCGCTGAGGTGGATGATTTTGAGCGACACGTTGAGAGGAGGATTCGGGACTGGACATGAGAAATTAAAACAAAACAAACACCATTTATAATCAGTAAAGCTGTCTATACACGGTTTGATGAATCTCTTACATCATACGTACATAGGCACTTTGTTGTTTATGATGAGAGAATTCGCGTGAGAGCTGAATTCAATCAACACTGTAAAAATGCATTAAAAACTTTTGGGATAACATAAGTACACAACTGCATGAAATATATCACACTGTGCAAGTCGTTTTTAGATATTTAATTATGAAAACCTTACATATTGTGCCTTTAAAGAACAAATAATCCCATTAACTAATTTTAATTATTGAAGAAACAAGGTGAAAATACATTTCCTATACAAGTTTTCAGATTATTATTTTTCTGACATTTAAGCACATTTTACTGTTGAGTTTTTTTAACAGTGATTCTAAAGTAGTAATTTATTTAATTTATCAATTTATTTATTAAATGCAGCTTAAATCAAAAGCAGTACAAAAACTGTTACCATGACATAAAATACTAATTTAAACAAAATATTATTTTTAATGACAATTATGCACATTTTACTTTAGAATTTTTTTGTAATTGCCATTATTTTCAACAGTTATTCTAGTCATTTATTTAATTGATTATTGATTTATTAATTTATTTATTAAAATGAGCTTAAATCGATATACATACATGAAATATTACCATAACATAAAATATAATTTTACATTTTAGTTTAATTATTATTATGTAATTTAATTATTTTAAACATTTTTGTAATTATTTTAAAGTTTTTTTACCATAATGAGAGCGTGGGCCGTAAAAAATATGTAATTAAAATAATAGGTAAAAAAAACTCATTAAAATAATTGGTAAAAATATAAATGATCCTAAAAATTGCACTCAAATTGCTGACAGGTTTAATTTATAAAGTGAATCCAGAAGGTTTCCATCAGCAATTAATGAGGTTTGTGCACTGCCTGCTCCAGCTCTAACATCGTTCAGTTGTTCCAGCACTAATTAAAGGTCATTTAAAGGTGAATTTAGAGCTTATGATGGCTAACTGAAGGATTCGTACCGGTGCGGTGGCGCAGGGGCTCATGGGTAACGTCGCTGTGGCTCACCAGCGTGCTCCTGTTGACTGTGGCCTCTGAGACCAGCTGGAAGCTGATGTTGGTGTAACACGTGCCCGACAGCCAGTGCTTGAACACCGTCTTCCCTTTGAGGAAATCTGCAGAGACACAGAGAGAGAGTCCAAGTTCAGCTGTGACAAACACACACACACGTAACACATGTGTAACACACAGAAACACACGTAACGCGTGTAATACACAGAAACGCACATAACACACAGAAACACACATGTAACAAACGTGTAACACACAGAAACACACAACACATAGAAACACACATGCATAACATGCGTAATACACAGACACACACATGTAACACAAACATGTGACACACACACACACACACAGAAACACAAACGCGTAACATGCAGAAACACACACACACGTAACACATATAAACACACATGCATAACACGCGTAAAACACAGAAACACATGTGTAACACAAACATGTAACACATGCAGAAACACACATGCATAATGCGCGTAATACACAGAAACACACGTGTAACACACAAAATGTGCAGAAACACACGCGTAACAAACGGAAACACACACATAACACACACGCATAACACACAAAGAAACACACATGCATAACACCCATAATACACAGAAACACACATGTAACACAAATGTGCAACACACACATAAACACAAATGCGTAACACACAGAAACACACACACGTTACACACACACACACATAGAAACACACATGCATAATGCACGTAATACACAGAAACACGTAACGTGTGCAATACACAGAAACACACAGTTAACACAAATGTGTACACAAGCGCGTAACACGCAGAAACACACATGCATAACATGCACAGAAACACACATGCGTAACACGCACAGAAACACACACATGCGTAACACGAACAGAAACACACATGCGTAACACACAACACATAAACACAAATGCGTAACACACAGAAACACACACACGTTACACACACACACACATAGAAACACACATGCATAATGCACGTAATACACAGAAACACGTAACGTGTGCAATACACAGAAACACACAGTTAACACAAATGTGTACACACACAGAAACACAAGCGCGTAACACGCAGAAACACACATGCATAACATGCACAGAAACACACATGCGTAACACGCACAGAAACACACACATGCGTAACACACAGAAACACACATGCGTAACACACACAGAAACACACATGCGTAACACGCACAGAAACACAAATGCGTAACACGCACAGAAACACACACATGCGTAACACGAACAGAAACACACATGCGTAACACACATGTGTAACACACATGCGTAACACACAGAAACACACATGCGTAACACACACAGAAACACACACGCGTAACACAGAAACACACATGCGTAACACACACAGAAACACACATGCGTAACACACACAGAAAAAAAAACACACACACACACACATGCGTAACACACATGCGTAACACGCACAGAAAGACACACAGAAACACACATGCGTAACGCGTGTAAAACACAGAAATGCACATGTAACAAACGTGTAACACACATAGAAACACAGATGCGTAGCACACATAACACGCAGAAACAAACATGTAACAGAAACACATGCAGAAACACACATAACACGCAGAAACACACAAATGTAACACATAAAAATACACAGGCATATCACACGCAGAAGCACAAACACGTAACACACACATAACAAATGGCACCTTTATACAGCATGTAGCGTGGCTGTCGGCCCTCCATGTAGCTGATGTTTACTCTCGTGTAGATGTTCCTGTCGGGAGAACGGATCTGAAACATCACGCCGGTCTCTGGAGCCGGACTGTAATCAGACATCTCAATGCTGTCTAGAGGAAGAGGCTCTGAAAACACACACACACACACACACACACACACACACACATACACAGTTCACTGACATATCACACTGGAGAAACAGGAGACTGAAAAATCAATGGCATTTTGTTGTAACGAGGTTAAAGGCACTCTGTTCTGACTTAAAACTGTTACCGAAAACATAATTGTTTAAAATAAAAGTGGACAGTCTGACTAAAACACTACTATACCATGATGTAAGTCATTTTATACCATAGTAACAGTATCACAACATAGCTGATTCTTGCTTGGAATTTAACTTTTTAAAATTAATTGATTAATTAAATCTTATGCTAATTTTTAAATATGAAATGCTTTTTTTATTTATTAAGTAATTTATACATATTTTATTTTTTATAAATTATTTATTACTGCAAACTGTTTTATTATTTATTATATTTAATGTATTAATTTATTTTCATGTATTAATTATTTCTATTTATTTATTTAAACGTGTTGTTCATAACGTACTACTGCCTATTTACATTTTTTATTAGTGTAATATTTTATTTTCATTTATTATTATCTTCTTGCCTATTTTAATTTATTATTTTTATTTCATAATGTATTTATAAATGTTTTATTTGATTTATTATTTATGCTTATTTAAATTAATTTTTTATTAATTAATTTATCAATACTTCATTTTCATTTTATTAATTATTCCTGCCTTTTTTAATTTACTATTTTTATTTAATAATGTATTTATAAATGTTTTATTTTATTTATTATTTCAATTTAATATTTTTTTCATTTTTATTATTCAATTTTTTAATACTTTATTTTTATTTATTAATTATTCCTGCCTATTTTCATTTATTATTTTTATTAATTTATCTATAAATGTTTTATTTTTATTATTTACTACTGCCTATTTTAATTAATTAATTATTTTAATTTAATAATTTATTTATAAATGTTTTAATTAGATTAATTAATGACTACTGCCTATTTAATCTAATTTATTTATTTATTTTTAATATCTTTCATTATAAATGTTTTATATTTTGATGCATTAATTTCACACATGTGTAGCAGATGTCTGACTGTCTTACTGGTGAGCACAGGGACGGTTCTGACGGCTCTGGATGCGCTGCTGTCGTTCCCGAGCATCAGACTGATGGAGTAACACAGGCCGTGGTATGAGGCGTTGAACTGGAGCGGATGCGGCAGCGTCTGACCGTCGGCGGGTCGCGTGAACAGCAGCGTGTGTGTGTGCGGCTCTCCGGAAACACGCACCGAATACACGGATGCCTCAGGCCTCACGTCATCAGCGTCCAGCGACAGCAGCATCCGGTGGTCATCCTGCAAAGCCACCTGGAACGGAGCCCCACGCTGAGAGGAACAGGAAGAAGCGCACATCGATCAACAATCAATCAATGCAAATCACATCATCATGACCGCATTAATAATGAACGGAAAGACGGGTAAAGGGAATCGAACACATAAACAAACAATCACAAATGACATTCAAGAGCAGCAGCACCACAGATCCGGACCGGCTCTCAGAAATGCCCTGAATTTCATAAAGATTGATAGATTTTCTCCCAAAATGAGCACAGAAACCCTGTGAAGATCCTCCTGCAGAAACAACAAGCACCGTAATATTGCTGTTATCATCTGTGTCTGAAGATTCAATATGAGATGAAGAGACTCAAAGACATATGAGAAGAGCTGCATTATTGCCTGAGTGTGTGTGTGTGTGTGTGTGTGTGTGTGTGTGTGTGTGTGTGAGTGAGTGTGTG
>NW_015506958.1:61387-69704 GCF_001515645.1 Sinocyclocheilus grahami
GGGAGGAGACTGCGGAGTCTCCAGGCCAGGACCAGCAGACTGAAGGACAGCTTCATCCATCAGGCTGTCAGGAAGCTGAACTCCCCCCACCCACCCCCCCCCCCCCCCCCCCTTTCCCCCCCCCCCCTCACACACTCTCTCTCTCTCACACACACACACACACACACTCCAAAGTCCATCTAAAGAGTATAATAAAACAAAAAAAATGATATTCTTTCTAATTTACAAGTTACATATTTAGGACATTTGTTTAGTGTTACACCGTGTCCTAACTACACGCGACACGACGACGCGTCACGCGATAAAAGGTATCTTTTCCATGTCAATCTGAGTTTTTGTCCTAACTAGCCGCATCATTTAATGATGTTAAAAAGCTTTAATATTTATGAATTAGATTATAAACGTATCCATTTTGTTGTGAGTGCAGTGCGCTTGCAGAGAGGCTCCGCCCACACACGCTTCTGATTGGCTGTGATATTTGATTGATTCTGTCGCGTCTGGTGTGGACGCACAAACTGCTTGTCGCTGGACTCTTGTCGCGTCGCGTGTAGTTAGGACACGGTGTTAGAGTTAGGTTTTACTCTCATTATTGTCAAGATATATTAATATTTAACCATATCTAAATACTTTAATACAATGACTGTATATTTGAAACCACATAAAATTCAAAGTAGTAAACCCTTAAGGTAAGATTTGTAATCTTTAAGAAAGAAGTCTCACCAAGGCTGCATTTATTTGATCATCCGCCCACACACGCTTCTGATTGGCTGTGATATTTGATTGATTCTGTCGCGTCTGGTGTGGACGCACAAACTGCTTGTCGCTGGACTCTTGTCGCGTCGCGTGTAGTTAGGACACGGTGTTAGAGTTAGGTTTTACTCTCATTATTGTCAAGATATATTAATATTTAACCATATCTAAATACTTTAATACAATGACTGTATATTTGAAACCACATAAAATTCAAAGTAGTAAACCCTTAAGGTAAGATTTGTAATCTTTAAGAAAGAAGTCTCACCAAGGCTGCATTTATTTGATCACAAATACAGTAAAAAATGTGAAAAATTATTCTAATGTAAAACAGATGTTTTCTATGTGAATATCTATTAAACTGTAATTTATTTCTGTGATCAAAGCTGAATTTTCAGCATCATTACTCTGGGGCGGTTCTAGACCACAGTAACTGAGGGGGCCAGACAAGGGACACTTCTGCTTTTAGGGGGCACAATTTTAACTTTACCTACTTAAAGTATTATTCATTCAGTCATTTTTCACCATGTCATGTCTCACTGCAATCTCTAGAAGTAATCTATAACAATTTCAACTAGAATTAATGTTTCATCATGTTTAATTTATTTGACAAATAATATTGTATTGTAGTGTCAGGGGCATCATGCACTCATTATTTTATAACTGATATTAGATATTATTGTATAACTGATATAGGCTTATGTCCCTACTGAAAAAAAACTAAAACCAATAAAACCATCACAGAAAATGTTAATGGAGTCCACTACAAATACCATTACAAACCATCAACTTTTAACCATTAAAACCATTAAAAAATGGTTTTCTGTAGTGTGTTTTGGGACATGTTTCATTAGGATTTATTGGTTTTAACAAGCCACCAATATTTTAGTGGAAACCGTGATACCTTTTATTTTTCAGGATTCACAGATGAATAGAAAAAGCAATAGAACAGCATTTATTTGAAATAGAAATCTTTTCTAACGTTATAAATGTCTTTACCGTCCCTTTCGGATCAATTTAATGCGTCCTTGATGAATAAAAGCATGACTTTTCATCTAAACTTCTTTTGTTTTTAAAATACGAACGAATGCATTGGTTTTGATAAGTATGCAAACACAGACATAGCAAAAGGCCAAGTATAATTTCTTCCTACTTTCTTTCGCTTACGAGTGCTTTCTATGAGCATCAGATGTGTGTCGGTGAGAAACTGTGTCACACACGAGCGCCACTATAAAAACAGTGCATCTATAAGACGCCGAGCATGAGCTCCGGGGAATGGATTTCAAGCGTCTCCGGAGGAGATACAGGAGTCTTTGTGCTGAGAGAGAGAGAGAGAGAGAGAGAGAGCGAGCGGCTCAGGGTCATGTGACCGACACTGCAGACGCCACACATCACACGCATCGCTACATCATCGCATATATCTGACTCTACCAAAGCATGAAACCAACTGGAGATTGAACGAATCTTTTGCACTAAATGACTGAAATATCAGGGTGATAATCTGTGATTTTGCTCCATTGAGTGGCAGTGAATGAGCCGGATGGAGACGAGACGAGACGAGACGAGACGAGACGAGCGTCCATGAATGATGACAAAGAGTGTCAATGAGGCCAGACACACATTCATTCACCAGCCAACGCGGAAAACACACAGAAAATCACTTTCAGACGATATTTGACGATTCAGACGATATCAGACGAAAAAACCATCAGTGTCATCTAAACATTCTGAAATCTGGAGATAGAAAATGACTGAAGATATTATGAAAAATAGAGCAGAATTAAGCGGGTTTACACCTAAATCAAGAACAAAATCAAACGGGATATAGTTAAGTGCAATTATTGCCGTTTCAGTGTGAATGTTTTAATACAAACGTGCAAAGACAAGCAAGAGAGAAGCGAAGCGTTTTCCCAAAAGATAAAAATGTTCGACAGTTTAAAATGAAGAAATTAGGGCAGCCATAAATATTAGTATTGTATTATAACACATAATATATTTAGTATATTATTTTTCATAAATACACATTTTTTACTTTAAAGTAAAATATTACTATAGTAGTATTCTAAAAGTTTGGTAAAAAAAAATATGTATTTAGTAATAATAATAACAACTTTTATTATTTTTTTAGACATATTGGTATATAATCACAGATTGTGCAGCACAACAAACCCTTTCTTTATTTATTGCAATCACTATTTTTTATCAAAGAACAAACGCAATTTGATTTTTTAACCAAAATTGTGCAGCCCTAGTTTTAAGCATAAACTCACTTAATTTTGATACTTTTTTAAAAAGAAAACAAGACTTTTGTTTTAGAGTGAGATATTACTAAAGTAACATTGTAACAGTTAATTTCATATGTTTTCTTTAGCAATAATAATAATAATTCTTATGTAATAATAATTATAATGATTTCTCCCTCGAATGTTCTTCCTTAATTTTGATGTATTTTTCATTACAACAAGACTGATATCTTCAGTCATTTTTCTTCTCCAGTAAATGTATCTTGATTTAGATATTTGTACTGGAAAACAAGACAGAGATACTGGGGAGGAACAGCACTTTTGCAGTGCATTTGAGTGTTACTGGTTTGTGCTTCGGCGTTTTGACTGAACATCATTTTAATGATCCTGAAGGTCTGTTTAACTCAGATTTGAGCAGTCTTTCCGAGCGTGATCTGACTGGCGTTTAGCGTTCAGATGGAGTGACTCTCTGATGGTTCATGTATAATGGATGGAGCGTCTGCCGTCGGCAAATGCTCAGGTTAAAGAGAACCGATGCGGCGCTCTTCATTTGCATCCGTCTGATGAAGAGGAGACCCACACACCTCCGATCGCTTCAGATGAAGTTTCTTATGCCGGAAACTTGAATGAAACAAACAGTGGCATCATCTTAAACAAATCCAAGAGTTCAAATCCTGAGGTTCAGGAGCATTTTCTGAGGTGTCCCTTGACACAACTATTAAACTTAGTAATATTAATGTACACTGCAGCAAACGCACGTGTTCTTACTGAACTGCTGCTCTATAAGTGGCCGTTCACACAGAACGCGTTTTTCAATTGTTGGGATCAGACGGAAGGCGATGCAGGGCTAAACAGACAGTGATGTAGAATCGGTGGGCGGGGCTAAACAGGCAGCACTGTAGTATCGGTGGGCAGGGCTAAACGGACAGTGATGTAGAAACGGTGGGCGGGGCTAAATGAACAAAGGACTGAGTTCTTACTGACGCGGTCTGGATCTTCATTAAAAATAAAGTTTATCCTCTCTATCCTATTGTTGGGATCAGACGGAAGGCGATGCAGGGCTAAACGTACAGCGCTGTAGTATCGGTGGGCGGGGCTAAACGTACAGTGATGTAGAATCGGTGGGCGGGGCTATACAGGCAGCGCTGTAGTATCGGTGGGCGGGGCTAAACGGACAGTGATGTAGAATCGGTGGGCGGGGCTAAACAGGCAGAGATGTAGCATCGGTGGGCGGGGCTAAACAGGCAGAGATGTAGCATCGGTGGGTGGGGCTAAACAGGCCGATATGTAGAAGCAGGCATTGATCTTCTTCTGTGGAGGCGGTGCTTATCCACACTATTACATCATAGAGTATAACATTCCACAGGCTGTGGTTTTGGCAGACTGCCTTCATTATAAGCTGTTTTTACGACAAAATTGAGTTCTTAAACTTACAAGATGGTTTTAAAGTACAATTGACTCTTATATGTCAAACGATCAAGGGAATTTTGCTTTCATTTAAAGGGGTCATGACCCCTTTATATTTAAACTTTTACACGCAGCGCCACTTCATCAGTGTCAGTTCCAAAAAGTGGACCAATCAGAAAAGCCCAGAGGCGGGGCAAGCGTTGCAAGCTTTTGTTTACAATAGTAAGTTGGCATGGCAACTGTTTTATTTGAGGGAAAAAATTTTAGATGCAAACACGCCTTCTGTGTGATCGGGCCGTAAGTTTTCAATACTACTTCAGTCATCTCACAATCAATGTCTTACACTGTACGGGCTTTATTAAGGTTCATTTAAGTTAACCTTAAGTTTAATGAACATGATGTCTCAATGTTATTAGAAACGATCTCCTCCATTTCTAATGGATTCAGAAAAATCTACTTATGTAAAAGAAAAACAAGTTTGGGCAGATATTTGTTCTTGTTTTAAGCATAAACTCACTTCATTTTATAATATAATATACTAATAATATACATAAATTATTCAAAGTCTGAGCAGAAACTCTGTAACTTGCGTTATAATTACAGACGAAGTCACATAATCACAGTCTTCAGGTTCACTGATAATAATTACACTTAGTTCCTGCAATACTTGCAGTTTAAAATCTAAAAAGTGTAAATGTAAGCTTTTAAAAACCATTTTAACAAAGCCACATCACCTGTTTAATAATAATAATAACACTGGAATTTTCCTGCATACTTTCACTGAAAAATTCTGTGTGTATTTATAATAATAATAATATTAACAAAACTAATACTAATAATATCCCAATAATAATAATAGCAATAATAACAATATGTGACCCTAGACCACAACGGGTATATTTGTAGCAATAGCCAACAATACATTGTATGGGTCACAATTATACATTTCTCTTTTATGCCAAAAATCATTAGGATATTAAGTAAAGATCATGTTCCATGAAGATATTTTGTAAATCTCCTACCGTAAATATATCAAAACTTAATGTTTGATTAGTAATATGCATTGCTAAGAACTTCATTTGGACAACTTTAAAGATGATTTTCTCAATATTTAGATTTTTTTGCACCCTCAGATTCCAGATTTTCAAATAGTTGTATCTCAGCCAAATATTGTCCTCTCCTAACAAACCATACATCAATGGAAAGCTATTTATTCAGCTTCCAGCTGATGCATACATCTCAATTTCGAAAAAAAATGGACCCTTATGACTGGTTTTGTGCTCCAGGGTCACATATTAGGCTATTATATTAAAATAAATGTTCCAGTGTAACATACAGTGAAAGCAGACTGATGCTGCACACACACACACACACACACACACACTCTCTCTCTCAGCTGTGTGACCCAGTTTCGCCTGCAGGAATATCGGAGCAGATTCTGATCGTGTACCTCGCATCAGTTGCTGCTGATATCAGACACACAGAAACTGAAGCGACACGAACCGATTTAATGACGCGCGCGTGTCTAATTAACGCCTCGCGCTCGCCGCAGACCCGAACGCTCATTTGCGTGAACGCAAAGAACAAACTCACCTGAATGATGATGATGGTGATGATGAAGCACAGCGATAAAACCCAGCGGAGAGCAGAACTCATGTTCGGTCGGGAATCGATCGGGCTCTTTGATCCCCAGCGTCGCGCATCCGAACAATAGCGAGCGATCGAACAGCGATCGGAGCGCCGAACCGAGCCGAAGATGAACGAGTGGAGCTTCCGTCAGAGCGCGAGCGTTCCGTCCATCCGCCGGTTCCGTGCGCTCGGTATCGGGTCTGTGGTTCGGCTCTGAGGGACGGATGGATGATGGAGACCCACCGAGGCTCTAATGAAGCGCAGCAGCGGGTTTCTGTCTCTCGGGCCGCGTCTCAAATCCTCCGGTGCGCCCTAACTAGTGTGCAGCGTTAGTGGGCGCAGCGCCTGTGTCTCCCTCAAAACGCCTCGTGCGCCAGCGACGCCCAAACGCTGTGCACTATCTAGACAGCTGAGCGCGATTTGAGACGCGGCCCTCTGTCGCCCCGCCCTGAATCTCTGAACTCATTCTGAATCTCATCACATGCACAAACCTGCTTTACATCATCCTCATATCTTGCCTCGTATTTACACATCAACAACAGTTGCATTCCCTGTCATCTGTTTGTATGAAATACGCCACTATTTATGGACGTTATTAAATGAAAATATTTTTTTTAACTCATATCTATTCATCTGAGAAGTGCATGAAGTGCAATTAATTCAGGCTATCAAAAAGGCTAAAATAAGGATTTATAACTCACTAAATACAATTAATTAATTGATTTAAACAAATAAACACAAACAATGCCAGGTTAGGTTATTTTGTTTCAGCTAGTTCCCAAAGCAACATTTAGAATTTTTATTCAATTGATCTTGTACTAAAATAATCAAAACAGGAATACAAATTATTAAACCTATGTAGACAACTAATAGAAATTATGGAAACACAACAAAATTACTAAAACTTCAGTTTAAATGAAAACACAAAAATAAAGACTATTTCAGAATATTAATTTTTTTAAAAACATAAAAGTATCTCAGTGATACTGTTCTTTTTAAACTTGTATTAATATGTTGAACTCATTTTTATTTGATGTTTTCTAAAATTTCTCAATTTTAGTTAAAGTTTTGCAATTTTGTGTCAATTTCATTAGTTTTTTTTAAAGTGCCTATATAGTATTCATTCATTTTTATCTTAGTTATTTTAGCACATCGAGACAAACTAAATGAAAATGAGAAATGTTGCACTGGCATGTTACATTTTTTTTTAAATATAGTTTTATTCCTATTCTATTCTATGAAAACAAGCTTTCCGTTTCCAGACCAGAGCTCAAATAAGCTAATAATAAACAGAATCCAGGTACTTGCATGTGCAAAACCTCACAGAACATGCCTGGATGTTTCACCTCCCTCGCTTACATTTCTTCTGGCTTCTTCACATTAACAAAAACATCTCATTAAACATATTGAAAGAGTCATGTGAACAACACAAGCTTAATGGGCTAGTGAACAGACACTGAAGATTGAAGAACTGACCCATTAACCTTCACAAGCATCATAAATAAGCGGGTCAGACTGCTGTTGGCTTTATTTAGAAATCTCACACTCATAATGAAGTGCACTGTTTTCATCTAATATTGTGATTCATCAGCAGGACAGGAGACAGAGACAGAGGCGCCCAGCCAATCAGCGTCCAGCTTCCCCTCCTCTCTTTTTCCTCAGAGGAGAGCTGCTTTCTGATTGGCCGGTGATTGTTATATTGTTACAGTGTATGTGTTAATGTGCGTGTTTGTAGCAGCAGCTGCAGCTAAATCTGAGCGCTGTCGCCCTCTAGTGGCCTAATGTAAACACTACTTCATGCTAAAGGGGTATTTCCCTCACTAATTATCATTCTGTCATCATTTACTCATCCTCATGTCGTTCAAAACCCCGAAGACTTACTTGCCTTCTTCTGTGGAACGCTAAAGCTGATGTTTAGTACAATGTTCACGCAGCTTTTTTACATGAAATGAAAGCAGACAGTGATCCGGAGCTGTTCACGTTCAAAAACACCATGAAATCAGATTGGATCACAATCAAGTTTTATTAGAGTATCATAACAGTGGTACATACGCAAGTGTTTAGCAGCGCGAGACTTGCATGTGCGAGACTTCCGCATTTAGCTTCACAGTAATAAACAGGAAAATGAATGAAATTAAAATAATAAAAATACCAGTTTGAAATATCAAGCAGCAAAGTTAGAAATAAGGTGGATGTTTTGTGTGTGTGTGTGTGTGTGTGTGTGTGTGTGTGTGTGTGTGTGTGTGTGTGTGTGTGTGTGTGTGTGTGTGTGTGTGTGTGTGTGTGTG
>NW_015506958.1:71107-71338 GCF_001515645.1 Sinocyclocheilus grahami
TGTGTGTGTGTGTGTGTGTGTGTGTGTGAGAGTATGTGTGTGTGTTGTCCAGCAGGTGGCGCTGTTGAGTCGCTGCTGTGTGATGCGGTTCTGTGGGCGGATCCATCAGTCTTTAAATACACACACACACTCTCTCTCTCTCTCTCTCTCTCTCTCACACACACACACACACACACACACACACACACACTCTCTCTCTCTCACTCACTCACACACACTCACTCACTCACA
>NW_015506958.1:71497-79746 GCF_001515645.1 Sinocyclocheilus grahami
CACACACACACACACACACACACACACACACTCTCTCTCTCTCACACACACACACACACACTCACAGCGAATGTCTGCGCTCTCACACTCATCCACATCATCGGATCTGATCGCACTCGAGTGTTTCTCACGGTAAGTCACACTTTCTCTTCTCACATTACATCAAGTTCAAAAACAATGCAGAAGATCCAGCAGCCTGAAGACCAGACAATATCACCATACATTATTATTATTAATAAAACAATCATGTCACATCCTCCTCCTCCGCAGCAGCAGCACTATGATGATGACGAGGTCTGATTTCTTCATGCTGAGTCTGATTAAGTCTGTTTGTGTAAAGCACTGTCGTTTAATGAGTGAATGTGATGCAGAACGAGCTGATGGTCCTGTTGGAGTCTGAGCTGGTATTGATGTGTCATTGGTAAAGGTCAGTGTTTGGCTTTTACAGATCTGTCCATGAACCTGTGTGATGTTCAATCACATGAAAAGGTTTTAATTGAAGTCGCTAGTGAGTCTAATGAGGCTTGAGCATCAGCTTTAGGAGAATCTCTGAACTATGATGCTTTTAATCTCTCTGTCCGATAGAAAGCAGCTGATGTCTATCAACTGGTATACTTAAAGTCTGCTAAACTGGAACAACTCATTTTGTACTTAATGCATTTTAGTAGTAGTGCTGAAGTCCAATTAAAGATATTCTTAGTATATTTGATTGTGCTAAAGTAAAACTATTGCAAGTGTGCTTCAGGTACACTTTAAATATTTAGCATTTAAAGACTGATATTATTCAAAGATCATACAATCCTCATCAAAAACACATTTAAAACACATTTTAGACTTCATATTAAGAAAAGTGTATTGTGCACAAGTAGTACGCCAAATAAAGTTTAATTATATTTTTTTATATCAGTAAGTCTCGAGTTATCTGTCAGTAAATATGTTAATAGATTTGAACTATACTTAGTATGAAATAAATGTATTTTAAATATGTTAATTTTTTACTAGGGCACTTTAAATACATTTTTCAAAAAAACAAGATATCTTAAATCTCTATTTTATATATATATATATCTTAAAAACAAATTTCTGCCAATGTGGCCGGAAAAATAAACTTAATTTAAAGAGAAAAATTATTTTCTGACCCCACTTGGCAGGATTTTTCATTTTCAAATTGGAATTTTCAAAATTGGAATTTTTAAAAATGTTCAAATGTGGAATTTTTCAAAATTTTCAACACATCTTAACATCTTAACAACAAAAATCAGAAAAATATTGTTTACCCTTTTGAAGATGATTTTTCTTACGCAAATGGCAGGTTGTTTTCTTGTTTTAAACAAAAATCACATCATTTTGATAAATCTTCTGTCATGTTGTTTCTCAAGTAAATTCATCTTTTATTTAAGAACAAGAGTACTGGGTAAGAAACTGATTTTTTGCCGTGCTGATGATGAGATGATCATGTGAAAAAAGACAGTACACTCTTAAAAATAAAAGTGTTAAAGGTTCTTCAGCCAAAGAGCATCTCTTTCTTACCTTTTTATAATCTGAAGAACATTCTTTCGCTACAAAGAAGCTTTTGTGAAACAGAAAGGTTCTTCAGATGTTGAAGGTTCTTTATGAAACCATTTAGACAAAAAGGTTCTTCTATGGCACCTTTATTTTTAAGACAGTAAGCAGATCCTTCAGTGACATTTAGGCTCAGATCATCTCACCTCAGATGCTGTAGGACAGAAGATCATCTACAAACAAATTGTTTACAAGCTTCACTCATCATCACGAGAGTCTGGATGATCCAGTATTTGAGGAATCATCTAAACAGATCATCAGAAGCTGCTGATCAGTCTTCATTCATCAGTGCAGATGATCATATAAACACCTTCATGACGTGGATTTTCTCCACACAAAGTGCTTAAATATTCGACTGTAGAGTTTAGTTCTGAGCTGGATTAAACACATCCTTTATATAATGAAGATCTGCTGTTTTACATCCGTCATCTGTTTCAGGTGGAGATGATGCTGTCGCTATGGTGACTGCATCCCCTCTGTGATTGGCTCGTTCTGCGTGCGTCGTCATGGCGAAGAGTCCAGAGGTGAAGCTGGCTGTGTTTGGCAGAGCAGGAGTGGGAAAGTCAGGTGAGAGCGAGACGTTATCGCGACACTGTTAATACATTAATTATATAAATAAAGATTTTATGATAAAGTAAATCCCTCCCTGATATGCACAGCCAGACGATATTTCCATTAGACCATCCTGCTGCCGTCTGAAGTTCAACATTAGTGTGAATTTACAGGGTTTATGAAGGTAAATTTAAGACTACTCAAGACCAATAACACTTCAAAGTTTTAATATTTACATTTTATAGTTTTATTTTAACATAACAATACATTTTAAAATTACAATTATTTTTATTTCTTCAAAATAAATATAAAATGTTCAGAATTCCTTTAACAAGAAAAATAATAATTTCCCTTTTAATTAAGTTTATTTATTTTTCTGATCCCTCTGTTCCTGTTTTAACCGTATACTCACTTAATTTCGATATATATTTCAGAAAACAAGACTTCATATCTTCAGTCGTTTTGATTCTCCAGTAAATGTATCTTAATTTAATCACATTTAGAAATTCGTACTGGAAAACAAGATTAAAATAGTGAGGAAGTACATAATTTTTGCAGTTCAGAGTTCAGCTGAAACAGTTGGGTCTTATGAATTATTATTATTTTGGTGGCTATTTCTATAACTGGAATTGTGAAGCCAGTATAAAAAGTTAAATATATTCTTAAACCAGTGACAAACATAAGCGATGATATTTTCCCCCTTAAACGTGATTTCAGGGACTTTTTTTACTCTTTATGAGGGCACATTTTCTAACCTTATTAAATGTATGCATTAGGAATGCACCGATATGAAAATTTTGGCCGATACTGATAACCGATAATTCTTTATATATGAAAGCCGATAACCGATATGTTGGCTGATAAATCTAAATCCAAATTTTTATCATTTTTGAGAGCCTGATTACAAAAAAAGTCTCACCATTAAAAGCCATTAAACACTTCAACATAAATCAAACATAAAGCAGCCTTACAAATAATAAAATAATGCATACAAGTCTCTGGACAGTAATGTTATATACTGTATATGATAGTCCTAGTTATTACTGTTGTGCGCTGCTAACACCGGCAAACTGAAGCACTCTATTAACCCTCTATTAGCCTAACCAAACGCATTCTATATGCGATAAATCCCACCTACATGCATAAAATAAACACAATATTACAACATACAATTGCACAAAAGGCTGCAAATGCACAAGCGAACTTAACTGTGCTGGTCATGAAGGTGCAGCTCTATTGTGAATGCGCTCTTCCCGTAACAACACGCTTAAACACGGGCGCACAAAGATTCCATAACATTATTTAACAGTAATGTTCTCATTATATTATGACAGACTTGCCCTGCACATGTTGCACTTCACTGTATTTTCCTTTTTGAAGTGATTCCAATAATATTTCAAGCAATTAAAAACCATCATGGTGAACAGTGTGCATCAGAAGTGAAATAATGCATTATTTATCTGCTTTACTATATCGGCACAAATGCACAAGCGAACTTAACTGTGCTGGTCATGAAGGTGCAGCTCTATTGTGAATGCGCTCTTCCCGTAACAACACGCTTAAACACGGGCGCACAAAGATTCCATAACATTATTTAACAGTAATGTTCTCATTATATTATGACAGACTTGCCCTGCACATGTTGCACTTCACTGTATTTTCCTTTTTGAAGTGATTCCAATAATATTTCAAGCAATTAAAAACCATCATGGTGAACAGTGTGCATCAGAAGTGAAATAATGCATTATTTATCTGCTTTACTATATCGGCACAATTTTCTTATCGGTTCGATAATGATAACATAAAAATTTACATTTATCGGTACCGATATGGTGGCCGATATATCATGCATCCCTAGTATGCATCATAATTTATATAAGTATTTAATAAATGCAATTAGTATAAGACATTTCAGGGCTGTTACTAATCAAATTAAATCAATATCAATAAAATCTATCTTTGCAAAAGTGGCACACAATATGGCATATAGATGTACGCGGTATTTAATGCAGCTTAGAGATGGCATGAATGCATTTACACTGCAAACATGTTAGAAGCTTAATGTGGTAAATATAGCATATACTGAACTATGAAATGATGCTTTAAATATAAAATTGAAATTACTGATAGGTGGCGACAAGTTACCGTCTTAATGCGTGAGTCATTGATTCACTCTGATTCATTCAAAACGGCTGATTCATTCAGAAACTAAGCACATTTTCTACATGAGTAGTATACTAGTATACCATTTCGAATTTAGTTTTTGAATCACTCACCTAATTCGTTCAGAAACGTCATAGTGGTACAATAACTGGTCGAGCAAACAGTCCATAATGACAATAATGTGTCTAAAATTAAATTAACATTAATTGCGTTTAATTTAGTTACTATATATCAGCACTTTTCAAAGTCCGGACTCCTTACTTATTTGTGGCGGCTTGTCACAATATCAAAACTGACCGCCACAAATAGATTTTCCAAAAGGCTTATACTTGGTTGAATAAACAAATCAAAATGCGGCACGGGTGTTTTTATATGAATGTATCTTCGAAAAGAACCGACCGTCTTCAGAAAAGCTCGATCTTGTTTTTTTAACACTAAATTGTGTTAAAATCACTGATCTGTAATGGGGAACTATATATTATATTTATATAGATCAGTGGTTAAAATGCAAAAGTGCATGTTAAAACCAAATGCAGCTTTATGTTTTTATATGAATGTATCTTTGAAAAGAACCGAAAGTCTTCAAAAAAGCTTCAATTTTATTTCGTCGTTCCTGTAATGCCTGATAAAGTAGCGTTCGTGAGCGCAGCGCTGATTTGTTTACAGCCATTACCGTGGAAACCGCTATACTTCTTCTGCTCCAAAAGCGCCTCCTGCTGGCAGAGAATGAATTTGCATTTGCAAGTCTGTGGGCAAACATAAACAAAAAGCTTCAGAACTGTTTTGAAAAGGTGCTTAAGTTTTGAATTAGGCTACTACTTCTATTACTATTGCTATCTTGTGCCCTGTAATAAACATTTACTCTCTTTTATGAGATGAAGGGGGAAAATAAGAAAATCGGCCAAACATATCGGCCAAAAAAATCGTCATCATAATTGGCCATCGGCTGCCCTGATTTCTAAATATCGGCATCGGCCAGAGAAAAACCCATATCGGTCGACCTCTATTGCTGACACTTGAATCAATTGTTTTGCCATCTTTGCACTTGTTATTAATGTATTTTGAATGCAAAAGGCACTTTATTTTTTCAAAAAAATTAGTGTTGATTTGTTATGCATGTTTATTAAAAACAAGTTCTGTAATAACCAATTGTTCCGGACCTTTGACATTGATGAAAATTCAGATTTGGACCTGTAGACTTTGAGAACCCCTGCTATATATCATTATATAAAGTGTAAAATAATCTTAAAAGAAGGACAAGTGAGCGTCCAGCTCAAGTCTGCGCCAGTAGATGGACATGAAACCAGATGACACCTGAAACCAGACTTATCTGAATCTGACTGATATGCAAATTGATTAATCGCCGTTTTGGGGTCTGAGATTAATTATAGCACACGGGATGGGAAGCAGTGTGATTTCTGCATTAACTGAGTGCAGTTCAGGTCATCAGTCTGAGACGGAGACGGAAAAAATGCGAGTGTTTGTGTTACGCTGGTTAATCTGTCCGGAGCCGTGATGAAGATGCTGCTGAGGAGCGTTTCACACCGAAAGTCCAGACCACCAAAGATCCAGCCAGACGCTCGTGACTTCATAAATATCAGCCTGCAATAACACGAGGAGAGTTACGGCCGTAATACTGATGCACACACACACACCGAACACACCAGACAAAAGCGTTAAAACCAATCCATTATATGCTATTATTCACGTCAGCGGCTGCAGGAAATTGAACATCGGAGCAGCAATGAAATTAGTGATTAGATGTGACATTTTTCAGAGGTCTGTGTGCTCTGACTCGAGGAAATGCTAAAGATAACACACATACAGTGGAGGAAAATGATGGCTGAATGAACCCGGCTATTAAACATGATCTATTTTACGCTGGAGGGCCGTGACGTGTTCCAAAATATGACTTTATTTTAGATTAAATGAATAAATCAGACGTGTAACCTTAAGAAACACACGTTTACAGGCTATCTGATATTTTCAACAATGCTGTTTATCGTTAGGATTATCGTTATGTCTTTAGGCTGGTCTAACTGCGCTTGTTAATGTAAAAATGACTGAGGTGTCTGAATGTCTATATAGTTTTCATTTCATAGTTTTAGTTATTTTACTAAAATTAAAAAATTGCAAGTTGGCTAGTTTTTATTTTAAGTAACAAAAACGGTTTTATGGTTTTAGTTTTAGGTAACTACAATAACCCTGGTCTGACTGCTGTATTTTGTGTTATATAGTAAATACATCTCGATTCTGATTAACACAATCAATCACAGCCGCTTTAGTTTGATATAAACACACAAACAAACAACAGTCAGAGCCGTCACACGTGTGTTGCCTTAATGACACTAATGAATTCAATTAGGCTCTGATATCTGCATAACGAGGCTCAGCGAGAGTCATCAGACTGACAGGAAGAAGAAAAATCAATCTATGGAAGTGATGCTGACAGCAGTGCTGTGATTGGACAGAGATCATCACATGACCGCACAAGAGCAATGCTGATTTGATACAACAGTTCAATACACAAGGCTATTACTTACTTCTGAAGTCGTGATTACGAGTTTGTTGTGCTCAAGTGGTTTGTCAATAAACCGTATTAAAGCCAAAATGCAATTGAATCAATATCCAAAGGATTTTTTTAATAAAATGAAGTGTCACATTTGTTAACCGACGCAGAAGCTTCATCTAGCTTGCTGATTCTGATGCTTTGGTGAAATAAATGCTTAAAAATACACCCAATATGCATTAAATGGTTATTTATGTATGTAAATATACATAACTGTAACGGCTAGAGAAAGCAATGTTATGGAAGATTCATTCCGCCACAGAATTAAACAAAAAAGTAATTGCAACAACTTTTTTTAATCTCAAATTTCTGACTTTTTTTCCCTTGCGAATAAGCCTTTTTTTTTTCTCCAGAATTGTGAGATATAGGCAAAAAAAAAATCAAAATTGTGAGAAAGTCAAAAGTGTGAAATAAGCTCAGAAAATATATTAAATATTGCAAGATATAAACTTTCAAAGGCTAAATTGTGAAGTTTTTGTGACTTTTTATCTCACAATTATGATTTTTTTTCTCCCAATTTCAAGTTTATATCTCTCATTTTGTATTTACAGAATTGCGAGAAAAAAGTCTGGATTGTTGGATGGGAAAAAAAAGAGTCGCAATTGCGTTTTTTATTCTGTGAAGAAAATAAGCTTCCTTACGATGAAGATGCTGTGTGAAAAATGAATAAAATGTAACAGTCTAGAGCAATAGTTTATGGTTTTTATTAAAACTATCTCGTAAATACGACTCGACAGGCCGTTCTTGTCCAGTTTCCGAATAGGAATCGTTTTTACGATATTTCAGATAGCACATGAATGCAGCAAACATTGTACACACAATATGTTGAGATGATTAGTTTAATTTTGCTCCAGATGAAGCTGGAATATGACATCTGTGCTAAAGGTTTTAATGGTAAAAACGTTGGCATCCTTTAGCATGTTGCTAACATGTTTAAACAAGTTGCTAGAATGTTTAAACAGACTGTAGAATGCTAGCATGTTGCATTTTTAGCATTGTACTAATATTTTTTAACATGTCGCTTGAATTTTTAAATGTTTTAACATGTTGCTAACATGTTATAACACATTTCTAACATGTTTTCACAAGTCACGAACATATTTTAGCATGTTTCTAACATGTTTTGCCAATTGCTAGCATGTTTTGACAAGTTACTAACATGTTTTACCATGTTAACATGTTTTAGCTAGCTGCTAGCATGTCATTGCCAACCAGCTTTAACATATTGTTAACATGTTTTAACATGTTTCTAGCATGTTTTGCCAAATGCCAACATGTTTCATCACATTGTTGCCATGTTTTAACACACTGCTAACATTTTTTGACAAGTTGCTAGAATGTTTAAACAGACTGTAGAATGCTAGCATGTTGTTGACCTGTTTTACCACATTGATCACGTTAC
>NW_015506958.1:79799-83420 GCF_001515645.1 Sinocyclocheilus grahami
ACACACACTCGCACACACACACACACACACACACTCACACTCACACACACTTAAACACACACACACACACACGCATTCCTGCAGGATGTTTTAAGTGGAAGCAGATGAAATCTGAGCTCTTTACGAGTGGATTGTCTGCACTCATTTGTTTGCATGTGAAACGCTCGACTGAGGCCTGACCTCCCGTCAAACAGAATCCACGCACGTCTCTGTGGGCCGCAGCGCCGCTATTTTTATTCAGTCTTCAGCGCGGGATGTAGAGGACGTGAAGGAAGGTCACCTGCTCTCCCACACGCTCATTATTTCAGACAGCAGCACAAAAGAGCCGCTCATTCACTCCATCCACAGCATCTCATTCACTGACACCCACATCTGCACTGCTGTTGCGTCATGTGCATTCAAGCAGTGTTTTCAGCAGAAACACAGCGCTGCGTCACGGCTTATAACTTTTATACACTTTTTAAAATCCCTAAGGGAAAAAGTAATGGAACAAATACTTCCGGAACCAACAGCGCTGGAGAAGCGTCTCTATTACAAACACAAATAAACAACTCCGCATTCACTCCGTCTGCATCAGGATTCATAAATGTGTAGAATCATTATGTGAGGGGTCATGTTTGTGTGGAAAGATCAGTTAGGATCTCAAGAGGTTCCTTAAACTGACCTGAGATGGTCACTCTGTCAGGAAACAGACGTGTGAAGTCTAGCCATTGTGCTGTAGTTTGTGTGTGTGTGTGTGTGTGTGTGTGTGTGTGTGTGTGTGTGTGTGTGTGAGACTGTAGAATGCTAGCATGTTGTTGACCTGTTTTACCACATTGATCACGTTTTGACAATCGCTAACTTTTTTGGCATTCTAACATAGTTTACAATGTTGCTAACCCTAACCCTAGCATGTTAAGCACCTTGCTAGCAGCATGCTTTAAAATGTTGTTAGCACATTTGGTCAATTGCTAGCATGTCTTGACGTGTTGCAAGCATGTTTTAACATTGCTAAACATGCTTTAATACGCTGTTATGTTTTACCATGTTGCTAGCTTGATTTAACATGTTAACATGTCTCAGGCTAGTTGCTCGAAGGCTCTCACTCAGTCTTATAATGAGCGATTCATTTCCCTGAAATCAATGCACTGAAAAGATGCAGTATTTTATTTTGTTGTCCAGTACAAATATCTGAACATTATTAAATCAAGATACTTTGACTTGACAAGCAAAATTACTTAAGATTTAACGTCTTGTTTTCAGATTTAATGGATAGTTCACCCAAAAATTTAAATATTTTTAAAGATTTAGCATGTTGCTAACATGTTTTAGCATGCTGTTAACTTTTTTATCACATTGCTAACATGTTTTGCAAAGTTGCAAGAATGTTTTTACAACTGCTAGCATGTTTTAACATATTGTCAATGTTTTAGCACATTGCTAACATATTTTAACATGTTGCTAGCATGTTTTGCTAGCATGGGACAAACAAGCCAAAAGTGAAAATTCTGTCATCGTTTACTCGCCCTCAAGTTGGCCCTCAAGTTTCTTTCTTCTGCTGAACACAAAAGAAAATATATTTTGAAGATTTTTTTCAGAAAACAAGATCTGTCATTTTGCAACTTAAGCAAATACATCTTGAATTAATAATGCTTTGATGTTTGTACTGGAAAACAAGACAGAGATACTGAGGAAGAACCTAATTTTTGCAGCGTGCTTCTCTTCATAATCCAATTCTGATGCAATCAATCGCTGTTTAAACAGACTGTAGAATGCTAGCATGTTGCATTTTTAGCATTTTACTAATATTTTTTAACATGTCGCTTGCATTTTTAAATGTTTTAGCATGTTGCTAACTTGTTATAACACATTTCTAACATGTTTTAACAAGTCACGAACATATTTTAATATGTTTCTTACATGTTTTGCCAATTGCTAGCATGTTTTGACAAGTTACTAACATGTTTTACCATGTTAACATGTGTTAGCTAGCTGCTAGCATGTCATTGCCAACAAGCTTTAACATATTGTTAACATGTTTTAACATGTTGCTAGCATGTTTTGCCAAATGCCAACATGTTGTTGTCATGTTTTAAAACACTGCTAACATGTTTTGACAATCACTAGCATTTTGGGCATTCTAACATGGATTAGAATGTTGCTAGCTTGTTTTGCTAATTGCTAACCTATTTTAACACATTGTTGAATATTATAAAAAGTCGCTAGTGTGTTTTGCTAATTGTTAACTTGATTTAGCACATTGTTGGCATGTTTTAACAAGTTGCTAGTATGTTTTACTCTCTAGCATTTATGGCATTCGAACGTGGTTTAGAATGTTGCTAGCATGTTTTGCCCATTGTTAACCTGTTTTACCACATTGATCACGTTTTGACAATCGCTAACTTTTTTGGCATTCTAACATGGTTTACAATGCTGCTAACCCTAACCCTAGCATGTTTAGCACCTTGCTAGCAGCATGCTTTAAAATGTTGTTAGCACATTTGGTCAATTGCTAGCATGTTTTAGCATGTTTTAACACATTGCTAAACATGCTTCAATACGCTGTTATGTTTTACCATGTTGCTAGCTTGATTTAACATGTTAACATGTCTCAGGCTAGTTGCTCGAAGGCTCTCACTCAGTCTTATAATGAGCGATTCATTTCCCTGAAATCAATGCACTGAAAAGATGCAGTATTTTATTTTGTTGTTCAGTACAAATATCTGAACATTATTAAATCAAGATACTTTGACTTGACAAGCAAAATTACTGAAGATTTAACGTCTTGTTTTCAGATTTAATGGATAGTTCACCCAAAAATTAAAATATTTTTAAAGATTTAGCATGTTGCTAACATGTTTTAGCATGCTGTTAACTTTTTTATCACATTGCTAACATGTTTTGCAAAGTTGCAAGAATGTTTTTACAACTGCTAGCATGTTTTAACATATTGTCAATGTTTTAGCACATTGCTAACATATTTTAACATGTTGCTAGCATGGGACAAACAAGCCAAAAGTGAAAATTCTGTCATCGTTTACTCAACTCAAGTTGGCCCTCAAGTTTCTTTCTTCTGCTGAACACAAAAGAAAATATATTTTGAAGATTTTTTTCAGAAAACAAGATCTGTCATTTTGCAACTTAAGCAAATACATCTTGAATTAATAATGCTTTGATGTTTGAACTGGAAAACAAGACAGAGATACTGAGGAAGAACCTAATTTTTGCAGCGTGCTTCTCTTCATAATCCAATTCTGATGCAATCAATCGCTCTCATTCATCATATAGAGGCAAAATTGCATTGTGGGATACAGTTTTCCACAATGCGTATGAAGGCACATGAAAATCTAATCAGTTCTTAAACATTTTATATCATGAAGTAACTACAGTAAAACATGAAAAGCATATTTCTTGTAGCTTTTCTTTATTACTAATAACTGTTGTTCTTCAGTTTTTAATAAAGGACTGGTTCACTCACAACTGATCATTTTGTCATAATTTACTCAGCCTCATGCTGTTCCACAAGATTGTTTTTTATTAAATACAAAAATGTTGGGAACCAAACAACACACACACACACACTCACGCTCACGCTCACACACACACACACACACACACACACACTCACATACACACACACAC
>NW_015506958.1:83575-89799 GCF_001515645.1 Sinocyclocheilus grahami
CTTTCATTCATCCTCTCTGAGTCTCTCATCTTCTCTCTCTCTCTCTCTCTCTCTCTCTGTGTGTGTGTGTGTGTGTCTGTGCAGCTCTGGTGGTTCGGTTCCTGACCAAACGCTTCATCTGGGAGTACGACCCTACACTCGGTGAGAAACACACACACGAACTCACATAAACACAAACACACACACACACACACACACACACATTCACATAAACACACACACACACACACACACACATAAACACACACACACACACACACAAATTCACATAAACACACACACTCACTCAGACACACACACACAAACTCACATAAACACACACACACACACACACACACACACATAAACACACACACAAACACACAAACAAAAACACACACACACACACACTCTCTCTCTCATATAAACAAACTCACAAAAACACATACACATACAAACACACATACACACACACGCACACACAAAAACACACACTCTCTTTCACACACACACACACACACACACACTCACTCAGACACACACACACACCATCTCACATAAACACACACACACACTCACTCAGACACTTACACATTAACTTACACACACACTCTCTCTCTCATATAAACAAACTCACAAAAACACATACACATACATACACACTCACACACACACAAAAACACACTCACATAAACACGTACACACACACACTCTCTCTCTCTCACACACACACACACACACAAAAGCACTCACATAAACACACACACACACACACACACACATATAAACACACAACACACACACACACAATTTCCACATTTTTAAGAATTCTTTATCACAACAAAAATGGATGTTTATCTCGAGCTACTATTTATAATGATAATGGAAAACTGTGATTGGCCGCTGTACATGTCAGTCTTCCTGTGGGCGGGGTTTGGCTAGAATCAGCTGTAATTTGACTAATCTCAAGACCTGATGAGACGAGCCGAGCTGTAAAATCGACCGTTGATGCTGTTCATGACCTCGTCACAGGTGACCTCTGACCTCTGTAAACTCGGGACAGACTGGAGGAGTCACAGCCAGAGCTTTGAAGCGAGTGAAACACAGAGACGTGACGCTCATGTGGAATATAAATGGATGTGAGGGTCTCTTTGATAAACACGCCTGCGCATTCTTACCCATCAAACCTAATTGAATTCGCCACCACAGACGCCTGCAGGGAATAAAGAACGATTCATTTGTGTCCTCAGATGAAACCAGTCTGAATCTGAGTTTAATAAGCTGTTTACAGGTAGAAAGGAAAAATTAAAGAAGCTCAATTAAGTATCATACGGACACAGTTATGATGCATTATAGTGTTTCTGGAGCTGGATGGCAAAATTCAATTCAGTTCAATTCAAGTTTATTTGTATACTGCTTTTCACGATGCAAATCGTTGCAAAGCAGCTTTACAGAAAATTTTAAGTTTCTACAATATATTTAGGAGTAGGTTATTCGTGGTGACTATGACAGAAATGTACAGTAAAAATCATGCAGTTAGTTACAAGTTACGTGCAATCAAACAGACGGTGAACACTATTAACTGCAATGATTATATGTTGCGATTAAACATTGCAATTGCGATTAAACGTTGCGATTCAAATTCAATTTGAAATGTAATATGAAAAATTGCAATGCAATATGTAAAATGGCAATGCAATTCTGTATTTAAATTTGCATTTTCCCATACATATGTGCAACATTTAGTGCAAAATGAAAATTTTTAATTAAAAGCATATTGTAACGCTTTATTACTTGCAAAATGAAAATGTATTACCCAAATTGATTAGATATGTTTAACATGTCCACGCAAAAACTAGCAAAATTATTTAATTAATTAAATGCATCACGTCCGATGTGTATGGTGGCAAATCGGTAAATAAGTGTAGAAATCTCTTTGATTTCGTGCATCAATCGTAGTGTAAAACATTGAGAGATGTTGAGGCAGGTGAGAAGCGTTTGGTTAATGGTGAATATTGACCTATTGTGCGTCCTGTTGCCAAGCTTGATGCAATGATTGACAGGTCAGGGGGCGTGTTTGGCTCGGAATGCATTTTCAAATCCACATTGACTTAAACTACATTCATCACGGTGTATTTAATGAAAATGCAATTGAAACGTCTTATATGCAACTGTCAATGCATTTAAGAAAAATAAAAGACATTTAAATCACCATATGTGACCCTGGAGCACAAAACCAGTAATAAGGGTAAATTTTGTGAAATTGAGATTTATGCATCATCTGAAAGCTGAATAAATAAGCTGTCCATTGATGTATGGTTTGTTAGGATAGGACAATATTTGGCCGAAAATCTGGAATCTGAGGGTGCAAAAAAACCTAAATATTGAGAAAATCATCTTTAAAGTTGTCCAAATGAAGTTCTTAGCAATGCATATTACTAATCAAACATTACGTTTTAGGTACGGAATTTACAAAATATCTTCATGGAACATGATCTTTACTTAATATCCTAATGATTTTTGGCATAAAAGAAAAATCTATAATTGTGACCCATACAATGTATTGTTGGCTATTGCTACAAATATCCCCCAGCGACTTAACACTGCTTTTGTGCTGCAGGGTCACATTTCGCTACCCTTTTGCTGCACCTTTGGCTCAGAATGCATTCTGAAATTCTCACTGCATTTTGCTACAGTTATCATCACGGGGTATTATGAAGAAAATGCAATCCCAAGTGCCGTAAGTCTAAATGCATAGTCACGAACAGCAAGAACATCCAGCTAAACATCTGGAGGAAGAAAGAAAGTCATAAACATCATTCTTTGTGTTCACTTGAGAAGAAACGACCGCCTTCGTGAGTGAATGATCCGCTGGCGGAGAACCAGGCTGGAGAAACATTCATAAACACATTCACTCACACTGCGTTTCTGTGCAGGACTTCAATCCACAGCCAGTGTGTGTTTGATGGCTTTTGCATGCGATCGTGTGCTGGCAGCGCGCGCAAGCAGTGACATGCTGTCAAACACAGAGCCAATGTCCCACAATGCACCGGGGTCAGGCACAACATGTCTTTATAGTGCTGCTCAATTCCAGGTTTTGGAATCGATTCTAAGAATAATTTTTTATGTAATTTCATTCCCTAAAGTGCTCACAAAATATAGAAAGTTATACAAAAATATGTACAAAATGCAATTAAATTTAATTTAATTCATTAATTTACATTATGAACAACAACAAGCCAATTTCTATGGAAGCAATAATATAAAAAATAATACCATCTCGAGATTAAAGTTGTTAAATTTCAAGAAAAAAGTCGAGATAAAATGTTGAGATTAAACTCATTAAATTTCGAGAATAAAGTCGTTATGTTTAGAGAAAAAACTCATTAAATTTCAAGGAAAAAAATAATTTTTTTCTCATAATTTAATGAGTTTATTCTCAACATTATATTTCGACTTTTTTTCTCGCAATTTAACAACTTTTTTCTCGTAATTTAATGAGTTTATTCTCAACATATTTCGACTTTTTTCTCGAAAATTAACGAGTCTTTTCTTCTCAAAATTTAATGAGTTTATTCTCGACATTATATTTTGACTTTTTTTTCGTAATTTAATTAGTTTATTCTCGACATTATATTTCGACACTTTTCTCGCAATTTAACGACTTTTTTCTCGTAATTTAATTAGTTTATTCTCGACATTATATTTATACTTTTTTTTCGTAATTTAACGACTTTTTTCTCGTAATTTAATGAGTTTATTCTCGACATTATATTTTGACTTTTTTTTCGTAATTTAATTAGTTTATTCTCGACATTATATTTCGACACTTTTCTCGCAATTTAACGACTTTTTTCTCGTAATTTAATTAGTTTATTCTCGACATTATATTTAGACTTTTTTTTCGTAATTTAACGACTTTTTTCTCGTAATTTAACTACTTTTTTCGCGTAATTTAACGAGTTTATTCTCGACATTTTATCTCGACTTTTTTCTCGCAATTTAACGACTTTTTTCTCGTAATTTAATGAGTTTATTCTCGACATTATATTTAGACTTTTTTTTCGTAATTTAACGACTTTTTTCTCGTAATTTAATTAGTTTATTCTCGACATTATATTTCGACACTTTTCTCGCAATTTAACGACTTTTTTCTCGTAATTTAATTAGTTTATTCTCGACATTATATTTAGACTTTTTTTTCGTAATTTAACGACTTTTTTCTCGTAATTTAATTAGTTTATTCTCGACATTATATTTCGACACTTTTCTCGCAATTTAACAACTTTTTTCTCGTAATTTAATTAGTTTATTCTCGACATTATATTTAGACTTTTTTCTCGAAAATTAACGAGTCTTTTCTTCTCGAAACGTAACGACTTTTTTCTCGTAATTTAACGAGTTTATTCTCGACATTTTATCTCGACTTTTTTCTCGCAATTTAACGACTTTTTTCGCGTAATTTAATGAGTTTATTCTCTACATTATATTTCGACTTTTTTGTCCCTAATCCTCTTCCGTACATTTCTGCCAAAGAATAAAATAAATAAATAAAATATTACTGCAACTTTTTATTTCACAATTCTAGTTTTTACTTTTTTCGCGTAATTTAACGAGTTTATTCTCGACATTTTATCTCGACTTTTTTCTCGCAATTTAACGACTTTTTTCGCGTAATTTAATGAGTTTATTCTCTACATTATATCTCGACTTTTTTGGCCCTAATCCTCTTCCGTACATTTCTGCCAAATAATAAAATAAATAAATAAAATATTACTGCAACTTTTTATTTCACAATTCTAGTTTTTTTTCTCAGAATTGCGAGATAAAGTCAAAATGACCTTTTATTTATTTTTTATTCCATGGCAGAAACTTTTCCCCCTAGCAAGTCGAGGTTACATTGTGCAATTCTGAGTTTATATATCACGATTCTATTTGCTTTTTCTTTTGTTTCCACCACAAAATAATAAATAAATAAGACAATTGCGACTTTTTATCTCACAATTCTGACTTTTTTCTAACAACTGAAAGTTTATATCTAACAATTTGTACTTTTTTTCTCAGAATTGTAGATTATCTTGCAATTCTTGCAACATTTATATCGTGCAATTCAGAATTCTGAGAAGAAAACTCAGAATTGGGAAAGATCAACTAAATTGTGAGATAAAAAGTTGCAGTTACCTTTTTTTAAATCCTGTGTCAAAAACATAAATAACAGTCAGGTTACTACAGTACTGTTGTCAAAAAAAGAGACAACTTTGATAATATATGCTCGATAATTTTGATAATATGATTTAACTTTATTAAGTTATTAAGTAACAACATTAGATATCTGGGTCGACTGGTTTCACAGAAAATATGTTAAAAATTCCAAAAAGCATGAGAACTTTTTGGGAAAAGCGAACTGTAGTTGAATATTAGCGCTGCAATTCAATCTTCATAGGAACAGATTCCCTGGAGTGGTTTCCACCACAAAATAATAATAAATAAGACAATTGCGACTTTTTATCTCACAATTCTGACTTTTTTCTAACAACTGAAAGTTTATATCTAACAATTTGTACTTTTTTTCTCAGAATTGTAGATTATCTTGCAATTCTTGCAACATTTATATCGTGCAATTCAGAATTCTGAGAAGAAAACTCAGAATTGGGAAAGATCAACTAAATTGTGAGATAAAAAGTTGCAGTTACCTTTTTTTAAATCCTGTGTCAAAAACATAAATAACAGTCAGGTTACTACAGTACTGTTGTCAAAAAAAGAGACAACTTTGATAATATATGCTCGATAATTTTGATAATATGATTTAACTTTATTAAGTTATTAAGTAACAACATTAGATATCTGGGTCGACTGGTTTCACAGAAAATATGTTAAAAATTCCAAAAAGCATGAGAACTTTTTGGGAAAAGCGAACTGTAGTTGAATATTAGCGCTGCAATTCAATCTTCATAGGAACAGATTCCCTGGAGTGGAATCGACTCACGATTCTGAACACGTCGGAAATGAAGAATCGATTATTTTGGGAACTGAGTCCAGCTGAATGGATATATGTATGTGTGTATGTGTGTGTGGGACAGGGGAAAAACAATAGCTATGTTTCCATCACCCTATTTCAATGCGCATTTTGAAATATCGCATGAGAAACGAGGGATGGAAACGCCAAATTTAGAATAAAAATCCCTTAATTCGAAAAGTTTTTACGCTCGCTTGAGGTGGTTTTTGACTTGTGCGAAAAAGGGTTG
>NW_015506958.1:89914-100850 GCF_001515645.1 Sinocyclocheilus grahami
AATAAAATAAATAAATAAAATATTACTGCAACTTTTTATTTCACAATTCTAGTTTTTTTTCTCAGAATTGCGAGATAAAGTCAAAATGACCTTTTATTTATTTTTTATTCCATGGCAGAAACTTTTCCCCCTAGCAAGTCGAGGTTACATTGTGCAATTCTGAGTTTATATATCACGATTCTATTTGCTTTTTCTTTTGTTTCCACCACAAAATAATAAATAAATAAGACAATTGCGACTTTTTATCTCACAATTCTGACTTTTTTCTAACAACTGAAAGTTTATATCTAACAATTTGTACTTTTTTTCTCAGAATTGTAGATTATCTTGCAATTCTTGCAACATTTATATCGTGCAATTCGGAATTCTGAGAAGAAAACTCAGAATTGGGAAAGATCAACTAAATTGTGAGATAAAAAGTTGCAGTTACCTTTTTTTAAATCCTGTGTCAAAAACATAAATAACAGTCAGGTTACTACAGTACTGTTGTCAAAAAAAGAGACAACTTTGATAATATATGCTCGATAATTTTGATAATATGATTTAACTTTATTAAGTTATTAAGTAACAACATTAGATATCTGGGTCAACTGGTTTCACAGAAAATATGTTAAAAATTCCAAAAAGCATGAGAACTTTTTGGGAAAAGCGAACTGTAGTTGAATATTAGCGCTGCAATTCCCTGGAGTGGAATCGACTCACGATTCTGAACACGTCGGAAATGAAGAATCGATTATTTTGGGAACTGAGTCCAGCTGAATGGATATATGTATGTGTGTATGTGTGTGTGGGACAGGGGAAAAACAATAGCTATGTTTCCATCACCCTATTTCAATGCGCATTTTGAAATATCGCATGAGAAACGAGGGATGGAAACGCCAAATTTAGAATAAAAATCCCTTAATTCGAAAAGTTTTTACGCTCGCTTGAGGTGGTTTTTGACTTGTGCGAAAAAGGGTTGATGCGAATAATGGGAGATGGAAATGCATTTTGCGAATAAATTCCTCCAAGCGCATCAAAAAAGTAATGTGACTGCGCTATGGGACGGCAAAACCTGACTAACCAGCGGACCGAGTGTGAGTTTAATGTCACACCTGACCGCTAACACAGCTTTATGTCTCTCTGACAGAGTCCACCTACCGCCATCAGGCCAGTATCGATGAGGAGACCGTCAGCATGGAGATTCTGGACACCGCCGGACAGGTGCGCTAAACGCAACCATACACATCATCAATTTGATGATTTTATATATTTGCACCTGGGTATCCTGCGATATCTTCAAATAACCCATATATTAAAAAAGGGCGCGTTATAATCTCTCCGATCAGCGATACTCAATATAGTAAATCAACCGAACAAATGACGCAGCGTCAAATTATAAATAAAATAAATAGAAATGAATGGAAAGCCACATTTCATGTGCTCACCTGAACTATTAATTTATTTCAGTCTCACTTCTCTTCAGATCTTTCAGTAATTTGCATTTATTCGTTATTTTCACTCAAGTTTCCATTCCAGGCGTGATGACACTCTAAAGTGACTCTGAAAGCTGATTGGCTGGAATGGCTTTCTCTGATGCTGATTGGTTATAAATGCGAGAGGAGGGACATTCCATAGTGTTGCGAATATCCGTTCTGATTGGTCAGTAATGAGAACCAGCGTTTAAAACTCGCATGCAACTTAATTATTTTGCGTGCCAAATATTTGAATCGACAAATGTAAGGTTAGGTATTAATAAAAAAATGAACCTCCTGTTTTCTCATTTTCAAAGAGCTATTATGACATAAATTAAATATTTATCAATCTCATGTATCAAAAAAGCTATTAAAACTTTGAATGTACCTTTTTAAGATGTGATCTTTTTAATTAAATGTTATTATTTGTGACCCAGGAGCACAAAACCAGTCATAAGGGTCAATTTTTCAAAATTGAGATTTATACATCATCTGAAAGCTGGATAGATGCGCTTTCCATTGATGTATGGTTTGTTAGGATACGACGATATTTGGCTATTGGTATTTGAAAATCTGGAATCTGAGGGTGCAAAAAAAATCTAAATATTGAGAAAATCATCTTTAAAGTTGTTCAAATGAAGTTCTTAGCAATGCATATTACTAATCAAACATTAAGTTTTGATATATTTACGGTAGGAAATTTACAAAATATCTTCATGGAACATGATCTTTACTTAATATCTTAATGATTTTTGTCATAAAAGAGAAATGTATAATTGTGACCCATACAATGTATTGTTGGCTATTGCTACAAATATCCCCCAGCGACTCAACACTGCTTTTGTGCTGCAGGATCACTTATATATTCTGTTTTCATTTTAATTTTGGTTGTTTATTTAGTTGTTTTATTTTTATTCATTTTTACTCATTACTTTTAGATTGTTTTAGTACTTGAACTTAAACAAAACAAATTTTATTTCAGCTTTACTTGAGTTAACATTTATTTTATTTCAAGTAACAATTTTTTTATGGTTTCACTTTTAGTTAACGTTGGTCACAGGTTCGTTTCTCCTGCATTAACCACTGATGAACCGGGTTTGAACCTACAACCCTCGTCTTTGACCGCTAGGCCACACCCACAGGTCATGTGACCTTACTAACAGTGTGTTTGTGTTCCTCAGGAGGACGTGCTCCAGAAGGAGGGTCACATGCGCTGGGGAGACGGGTTTATCCTGGTCTATGACATCACAGACCGCGGGAGCTTCGAGGACGTGGCTCCACTAAAGGGCCTCCTGGACGAGGTCAAGCGGCCCAAACACGTGCCTCTGGTGCTGCTGGGAAACAAGGCGGATCTGGAGCACGCCCGGCAGGTGGCCACGGAGGAGGGCGAGCGGCTGGCGGCGGACATGGCATGCGCGTTCTACGAGTGCTCGGCGTGCTCGGATCAGGTGGGGACGGGTGGAGGCGTGGCGGAGGCGTTTCACGAGCTCTGCAGGGAGATCCGCCGCAGGCGTGCCGTTCAGGGCAAAACCCGCCGCCGCAGCTCCACCACACACGTCAAACAGGCCATCAACAAGATGCTGACCAAGATCAGCAGCTAAATCATCTCTGGATATAACCCCCAGGCCATCTGAGATCAGGATGAGTTTGTTTTTCTTCATCAGATTTGGAGAAATGTGCAATGGATGCTCTGGAGTGACAGACAGCTGATAAAAATATCACAATAATCCACAAGTAATCCACAGCACTCCAGTCCATCAGTTAACATCTGGAGAAGACAAAACTGAAACAAATCTATCATTAAGATAATCATCCATAATAACTCTTCCTCCAGTGAAAAAGTGCATCTGCTGTTGTCTCTCGCATCAAAATCCGGCCACAAGTTTGTTTTGAACTGCAGCTTTATAAATTTATGAAACTAAGCATGTTTCCTCAGAATGATGTGTTCTTCATATGTAGAACGTTTTACAGTTTTGTTTCACACATTTTCAAAACTTTGCCTCTTTTCTTTCAAAACTTTACACACAAATCCAAGAATTGCACACACACAAAATGCTAAATGCCTCACATCTCTTGCGAAATGAAGCACTGCATTCAAAATATCACAAACGCATCTCAAAAGATGAACTTGCCATCTTTTCCAGCAAAGCTGATTTTCCTGATGCTGATGCGCTGGTTTCATATTATAATAATGGACTAACTGAGATTTTTAATGTTTATGCACCTGTGAAAACCCAAACTGTTTCTTTTAGACATTCTACTCCTTGGTTTACCCCAGAACTTCGTCAACTTAAAACTAACGGCCGTAGGTTAGAGCACCTACATGCCAAATCTGGTCTTACTGTACACAAACAAATGCTTGCTGACCATAGCCAACTTTACAAGGATGCACTGTCTAAGGCTAAATTTGACTGTTATTACAATTTAATTGGAGCTAGTGAAGGGAACTCAAGATCTCTCTTTTCTGTGGTAAAACATATTTTATGACCACCTGACTCTCTGCCATCAGATATACTTGGCCACATGTCATGTCACTGTCATATGTGTTCTACCACACTATGTGACTATGTTTTATGACTTTCTTTAAGTTTAAGTTCACTTTTTATTTACCAACTGCTGTGGAGATACTGTGTCATATCCGTAAATCTAAGTCTACTACCTGTTGGCTTGACCCATAACCATCTCACTTAGTTAAATCCTGTCTACCATCTTTATCTTCATTAATTACTAAAATTATTCACTCTTCTCTTGTTTCTGGCTCTGTGCCCTCCTCTCTTAAATCTGCTATTATTTCTCCCATCCATAGCCAGGGGCTGATCCATCGAACCTAGATGATTACCGTCCGATTTCAAATTTGCCATTCATCTCTAAAATTCTGGAAAAGTGTGTTGCAACACAGGTCCATGATCATCTCTCTGATAATAAACTTTTTGAGCATTTTCAATCTGGCTTCCGTCCCCACCACAGTACAGAGACTGCTCTTGTTAAAATCACTATTGATCTGTTGTTGGCAGCTGACTCTGGTTTATTAACCATACTTGTCCTTCTTGTCATGAGTGCGGCCTTTGATACCATCTTGCATAAGATACTCCTTGACAGGTTAGTTTCTATTGGGATCACTGGCACACCCCTGTCCTGATTTATGTCATATCTCTCTGGTCGCACTCAGTTCGTCCAACTTAATCACTTACGATCGAGATAATCTACAGTTACTACTGGTGTTCCTCAGGGTTCTGTTTTGGGCCCGCTTCTATTCATAATCTATTTACTCCCGCTTGATCACATTTTCAGGAAATATGGTATTCACTTTCACTGCTATGCCGATGACACCCAGCTCTACCTGTCTTCTATACCACCTGATACTTTTCCTCCGCCTTCTTTGTCCAGCTGTTTAGCTGAAATCAAAGACTGGCTTTCAGCTAACTTTTTAAAACTTAAAGGAGTCATATGATGCTGCTAAAAATAACATTATTTTGTGTATTTGGTGTAATGAAATGTGTTTATGTGGTTTAAGGTTAAAAAAACACTTTATTTTCCACATACTGTACATTATTGTTTCTCCTCTATGCCCCGCCTTTCTGAAACGTGTCGATTTTTACAAAGCTCATCGGACTGAAAAGCGAGGTGTGCTGTGATTGGCCAGCTATCCAGTGCGTTGTGATTGGCCGAATACCTCAAGCGTGTGACGGAAATGTTACACCCCTCACCATACTGTGATGATGCCCTGTCCGGCCGGAGCGACGAGACAAAAACATTCAAACCCATTACAAACGAGGCATTTGTTGCATCCAGTGGGGACATAATTACTGATTATAATGACTTATACTGTCTTTTTACGTGTTGCGTTGCATCGCGCCGCGTAAACATAAAACCATGTCTGCATTTGTGATCGGAGAAATGACAAACAACAAGCACTACTCTACACTGCTCAAAAAACTCGCTTTATATTTTATATATATATATATATTTATAAAATATAAAAACTCTTTAAATATAAAAAACGTACTTACAGTCTGTGAGTCAGAACAGCCGGCATTGTAGGCTACTCTACCAGGATCAGGAAACGGTCCTCCATAAAATATGCTGCACACATCTGAATATTTTGGTTGAAGTGTTCTGGAACAGTGTTGTAAATACAACTTAACCACTGATTTCTAGTTGTGTCCATTTTTGGAAGACCAAACAAAGTAGTTTCGCTTTTCACAATGAAACAGCGTCACACACGGCGGCCTAGCGTCGGAACAGCCGGAGGGCTAGAGTGAGCAGAGGCGGCGGATTCGACGAAGGAGCGTCCGGAGGGCTTGTGGCAACCACATGTGACGACCCCGGGCTGGACTCCGCTTCGTCCACGGTGAAAGCCGATCCGGCGATCCACAGCGCAAAGTTGTAGTATTTCCTCAGCGACCAGCACGGATCAGCTCCAGGCATGACGAAGCGGATATCATCCTCTTTTGGAAGACCAAACAAAGTAGTTTCGCTTTCACAACGAAACACACAGCGTCTTCACGACATGGCGGTGGTGGCAACAATACTACAGCGAGAATAAAAGTTACGCCTTCTTTCTTTGCGTGAACATTTGGGCAGCGTTATGCAAATCTTCCCACACAGTGATGTAGACATGTGGGGGCGTGTTAGAACGAGGTGTTTTAGGTAGACGTGGCTGACTCTTAACTTTTATAAAGAATATCTCTTTGGATTTGAGACTTTAGTCTTTGCAACTTTACAGATCTTCGTTATGCACCAAGAGCTTGTAACTCTCCAAAGAGAAAGGAAAAATAGATATCGCATCATGTGACCCCTTTAACAGCAATAAAACTGAGGTCTTACTTGTTGGCACAAGATCTACTCTCACCAAATCTGACTGTTTTTCTGTGGATATTGATAAAAATGCCATTTGTCCTTCTCCACAGGTTAAGAGTCTGGGTGTTATTCTGGATAGCACACTTTCGTTTGAAGCCCATATTAATAATATTACGCGTACTGCATACTTTCATCTGTGTAATATTAATAGTCTCTGTCCTTCCCTCACAATGAACAACACTGCAACTCTCATCCATTACTTCACGTATTGATTACCGCAATGCTCTTCTTACTGGTCTTCCTTCTAAACTTCTCCATTAACTTCAGTTGGTTCAGAACTCTGCGGCTCGTGTTCTTACTAGAACCCCTTCTACTGTGCACATTTCACCAGCTCTCCAGTGCCTACACTGGCTTCCAGTGAAGTACCGCATTGATTTCAAAATTCTGCTTCCCACATTCAAGGCACTTCACAATCTCGCTCCTCCATACCTTACTGATCTTCTTCATATTTATACCCTTCCACGCACTCTGAGATCTTCACACTTGCTCTCCCTGGTGTTGCCACATATACGCTTAACTACCATGGGAGCTAGCACTTTTTGCCACACGGCCCCTTGCCTATGGAACTCTCTCCCTCTCAAAATTCATAATAGTGACAGTCTGCATACTTTTAAATCCCGTCTTAAGACCTATCTTTTTACCAAGGCTTTTTTTATGACCTGTACTGTATTATACTGTTTCTATGATGCACGTGTGCTTTGTGTTGTTGTGATGCTAATGGGATTTGTTTATTGTTATTCATCTATTTATTCTTTTAGACTATTATTTCTCTGCTTGTAAGGTGACCTTGGGTGTTATGAAAGGCACCGTTAAATAAAATGCATTATTATTATTAAAAACAAACATCTGCAAACACCTTTGCCATAATATTAATTCCTGTTAGATTTTTGTGTGTTACATAGAGAATTGTGTGTTGTGTTTTGCAAAAAGGGTTTTATGAAATTGTAAACTGAGTCTAAGGTCCAGAATTAGTGTATGGTTCTGCAGATTTGGTGTGTGCTTCTGCTGATTGAGTGTCAGCTTTCAGAAACTGTGTGACGAGTAAAGATCTTGTGTGTAATCAAAAAAACTGTAAAGAGTTTGGATAATGCACTTTAAAGATATAAGAAAATGGTTTCAGTTATTACTTAACATGAACAATATTTATATTGCATTCATTAATCTTAGTTAGTATTAAGTTCAAAATGTACTAACATTATTAATAAAAAATTTAAGTTGCACGTGTTAACATTACTTGATGTACTGTGAACTAATATGAAAATATTTTTTATTAATAATTAACAAATAACATTAATAAATACTTTGTTAGTTCATGTCAGTTAATGCAGTAACTAATGTTAACAAATGAGAACTTATTGTAAAGTGTTACCAAAACTAAGCATCTAAAACTAATTATTTTAATGATCTATAAGCATTTGTGATATAATCATGTAAAACTATATTACCAAATCCATCATTAAGACGTTTTTAACTCAAATACGAGTCCATAATAATAGCGCTTCCTCCAGTGAGTCAGTGTTCTGGTGTGAATCAGGAGAGAGATCTGCACAGATCAAGCAGCGTTTAAACAGCTCTAAACACTTATGTGGCTGGATTTTGATGCGAGAGACAACAGCAGATGCATTTATAGACATATGGATTATGGACTCAATGTATTTTAGTTAAAAATATCTTAATGCTGGATTAGTTTCAGCTTCTGTCTTCTCCAGATGTTAACTGATGGACTGGAGTGCTGTGGATTATTGTGATGTTTTTATCAGCTCTCATTCTGACGGCACCCATTCACTGCAGAGCATCCATTGCTGAGACACTGATGCAGTGCTACATTTCTACAAACCTGATGAAGAAACAAACTCATCTCGGATGGCCTGAGAGTGAGCACATTTCCATTTTTGGGCAAACTATTCCTTTAACACAAGTATCTGCCAGTGTGGTTAGAAAAAATCTTTAAGTTTATTTTTCTGACTCCATTGGCAGATATTTGTTCTTGTTTCAAGCATAAACTCACTTAATTTTGATAAATTTTTCAGAAAACAAGTCATTTCGCGTCTGAAGTAAAAGTTCCTTGATTTACACTGGAAAACAAGACAGATGTACTGAGGAAGGAGCTGTTTTTTTGCAGTGCAGACATTGTGAACTGCGCAGACGCATCAGTGCCTCGTGTTTCTCCGTCTATGTGGTGTGTTTTCTCTGCGTGTTTCTCCGCGGTCTGAGGCCTGCAGCTGTATATTTATTCTTACAGCTGAACTGAAGGATGGCGTGAAACATCAACACACATATCAGGGTCCTGGGTCGCTTGTGTGTTGACTTAACAGAGAAATTTTGAGCCGTCAAATAAAGCTCTATCCCGTTGATAATCGCGGCTCTCTGACTTCAAACGAGGATGGAATGTCTCCTGATGCTATCTCAGTGTTTCAGGACAGATCATGTCCACATGTTTTCCTCCTGACTGTCACAAACTCCTGTAAACACCTGTAGATTTCTGCCTTAATGACTCCAGAGCTCTATTGATGTGTACAGTAAAGACGTCTGACCGTGTTCTCCGTGCATTGTAGATTTTCTCTTGGAGATTCCAGCAGAAATGTGTTTAAACCTCATGCATATGAAAAGAAAACAGCTGCTGGTTTGCATTCGTCTCCTGGTTCATCTGCAGTTGATATAAAACACAAACATCACGGTGAGATCTCACAGGTTTGTTTCTCAACAGAAACTAAAATAACACTGAATATATATATATATATATATACTGGACCAATGTAATAAGCATCCAAAAACACTTTTTTTTACAAAATCAAGAGTGGATCTCAAACAACACAATTATCATCAATGCATGTGAAATGAACTGTCCTAGTGTGTGTGTGTGTGTGTTGTTCTGTGTGTCGGGTGTGTCGTGTTCATACAGAGAATAATTACACACACGTCTGTCTGAGAATAGAAACCACAGAAAACCACAAACTCAAAGGCAGCATCCAGAAGCAGCGACAGAATCACAGATCAAACTCACATTCATGCATTCAGCAGATGCTTTCATACTGTACATTCACAATAATATCAATTTACCTAACGTAACTGCTGCTAAACGCATCTTCAGTTGTTTGCTTTTGATTGGAATGCAATGCAAGTAGTGTTCCCTTTCTGAAGGGCCCTTCAAGGGTGCAAAAACATTTGGAATCATCCACTGTCTCTAGACACACAAACACACTTACTCACACACTCACACACACACACACACACACGACCAGTGCTGGGGAAAGTTACTTAATTAATTAAATCATTACTTAATTAATAATAATAAATAATTAAGTAATGTATTACAATATTACGTTACTCCCTAAAAAGGTAACTAATTGCGTAACTTTTTATGGAAAGTAATGCTGTACGTTACATTTGAGTTACTTTTAAAATCTGGGCAGGGCTTGCTTGTTTGTTTTTAATATGAAAAAGTTCTTCTTTTACAAACGTAAAAGCCCTTTCACACCAAAAGTGAAGTGAACGCCTCAGGCTGAAGTTAATGTAAACTCTCGTCTGTACAGTAGAGGAAGCCGCTCAAACTCATCTCAGGAAGAATATGAAGCAGCAGAAGAAAGTTCAACACTAGTCAGCAATTACTAAAAACAAAACACAAATGTGTAATTTGGCTTATTAGTATGGTTAAATTGGATCATCAAAGGTCAGTAGCAAATACATTGGTTAATAAAATGGGATTAAATACATAAATTATACATATTTAATTATTGCAGGTTTGTATAATATTCTGAGTTTGCATTTAACTGTTTGTATTGATTATGAGGAGCACTGAATGTGTTTGTGTGCAGTGAGATGAGTAAACACATGTTGATATTGAGTCTAGAGCTACAGTAAGATCATGTTCACACACAACACTCTGCTCTCACTCCTGATTTCTGTCACCACGGCAACACCAGAGCTGTCACTCAACACATGGACACAAAGTAACTGGAGCTACTTATTTGAAAAAGTAACTCAGACATTTCCTTCTAAATTAAAAAGCAATGCGTTACTTTACTAGTTACTTACAAAAGTAATCTGATTACATAGCTTGCGATACTTATAATACGTTTCCCAACACTGCACATGGCCTGCAGCATCAGTGACTCGTCTGAGTATCTGTTTGGCTCTCCTGCGGCGTCCCAGAAGGCCGAGCGACATCCTGCTGTGCAAGACTGACAGCGGCTGACCTTTACTGAGACGACAGACTAAAACAAGCTGTTTCATTAACACACACACACTTAAACACACACACACACACACACACACACACACACACTCAGGAAACCAGCTTTAACTCCATCTGAACTAAATAAAGTGCATTTCCTGCACAGTCAGACATTTCCTCCAGCCATCTCAAACATTAGAGATTTCAGACTGTATTTTTTGGACTTCAGTAGAATAACTGTTCACACACACACACTCTCACACACCACACACTCTCACACACCACACACTCTCACACACACACACAACACACCACACACACTCTCACACACACACACTCACACACACGCACGCACACAAACACTAACATACACACACTCACTAACACACACACACACACACACACACACACACACACACACACACACACACACACACACACACACACA
>NW_015506958.1:107408-110238 GCF_001515645.1 Sinocyclocheilus grahami
TCTCACACACACACACACACTTCACATCTTCACAGACGGCCCAATCAGAGTGCAGTGTGTGTGATGACATCATCGGCTCCTACCTTGCCCATGCCGGAGTGGGCGTGTCCCATCTTCACCACCACTGGGAGTGATGCGGTGGGCAGCTGCAGGAGAGAGCAGAGGTATTTTAGGCTGATGTGGTTTTATCGTGACTGGAATGTTCTGGGCAAGCTATGTGAGGAAACGAGTCACCGCCACAGACAGACGCCCAGTGACTCCTGGAGAACACCAACACACACACACACACACACACACACACACACACACAGAGAGCTGTTTCTCTGAGGCCTCATGAGGCTGGAGCACAAAGATCAACTCATTTCTCTTTTTCAACAGTCGAGCATGACGCTGCGCTTTCACAAAACAGATAAAGCACATTAGCACTGAACATTATCTCGTGAAGACTAAACCCGACACGTCCTTAAACACACAATTACATTCTGCATAAAGGCGTGCTATTTCCAGCACAAATAGATTATTTAGTGTTGTGTGAGATTACTCTCACTTTTACTGCATTCCACCCACAAAAACGTATATATGAATAAAATGATATATTAAAAAATAAAATAAAAATTACACTACCATTCAAAAGTTTGTGGTCAGTAAGTTTTAAAAAATACATAGAATATATAATAACACTTTTATTCATTAAGGCTGCATTAAATTGATCAAAAGTGACAGTAGAGACATTTATAATGTTACAAAAAAATTCCATTCCAAATAAATGCTGTTTTTTAAAACTTTTTTTAATCAAAAATCCTGAAAAATAAAATACATCACAGTTTCCACAAAAATATTAATGTTTTCAACATTGATAATAATCAGAAATGTTTCTCAAGCAGCAGATCAGCATATTATACTGATTTCTGAAGATCATGTGACACTGAAGACTGGAGGAATGATGCTGAAAATACAGCTGCGCATCACAGAAATACATTACAGTTTAACATAGATTCACATAGAAAACAGATATTTTAAACTGTATAAATATTTCACATTTTTTACTGTATTTTTGATCAAATAAATGCAGCCGTGGTGAGCAGAAGAGACTTCTTTCAGAAACATTTGAGAATTATTTGAACGGTAGTGTATATAAAAATAAGTGCACATATTTGTGTGTCTTTCCATTCAAATGTGCATCACCGCTGAAGAATTCCCCAGAAAACACTCTTACACACACACACACACACACTCACACACACACACAGGCGTCTGTGAAAGTGCCCTTATGAGGAGTGTTTCCTCTACGAGAGACGACCGGCGAATTATCCGTCTCTGTCTGAAGGGCATCACCACATCCCTCGACATTCCCAGACAAACACAATGATGTCTGAGCAGGTCGCAGTCACAGCAGAACCTGACACACGACGAAAGTCAAAACACAAGTGAAACTATTGGTTTAAATGAGAACAGATGCAGTGCACACTAATGGCGGCTCGATTCACTCCAGCAGCTGCTCAAATTACTTCCAGATTAAGGAACACCTTCTTTCTCTCAGCCATTAGACTTTTAAACAGGTAGCCAGAGGACACAGACCAGTCTCATCTATCTCATAGAATAGGTGACTGAATCGCTTCATCTCATTTGCACATCATTAATGTTACTGCTGCTATTATTATCATGTAGTTGCATTCAATTTGCACACGTTACTGTACTTGCACATACAGATGTACATAGTCTATATGTGACCCTGCAGCACAAAAGCAGTGTTGAGTCGCTGGGGGATATTTGTAGCAATAGCCAACAATACATTGTATGGGTCACAATTATACATTTCTCTTTTATGCCAAAAATCATTAGGATATTAAGAAAAGATCATGTTCCATGAAGATATTTTGTAAATTTAATACCGTAAATATATCAAAATTTAATGTTTGATTAGTAATAAGCATTGCTAAGAACTTCATTTGGACAACTTTAAAGATGATTTTCTCAATATTTAGATTTTTTTGCTCCCTCAGATTCCAGATTTTCAGATATTGTCCGATCCTAACAAACCATACATCAATGGAAAGAGTATTTATTCAGAAATCTCAATTTGAATGACCCTTATGACTGGTTTTGTGCTCCAGGGTCACATATTTCTATATTTACAGTCTATATTTCTACTAGCATAGTTTCATTTTTTATTATGTTTGTGTGTTTGTATATGTGTGTGTTTTATTTTTACATAGTTTTTGCATTTGTCTTGGCATCCACTGTGGACAGCAAAGAAAGAATTTCTTTGTACAGGGAAACTTGTTTTCCTCACTGTGCCAATAAACGCTTTGACTTTGAAATGAGTCGCTCTTCCGGTCTGAAAGGGTTAGAGGCAAACGCTGTAACAGCTTTCACAACACGCTTTCATTTACCGCAAGCGCTGGCCGACAGGTAGACGAGAGAGTAAAAACAGATGGAGTAATACTGAAACAGACGGAGGGGGGCGATTCCCAAACGCTCCGGTGTGAGATTCCAGCCCTCCGGCCGTCAGAGTGGACATTCCAGCACTGCTGATGCTGATGAACTGGAGCGCTGCTGTGTTTATCATGTTCATGTGCTAGACAAGCGTTTAGGGCTCAAACACATGATGATTATCTGACCACACGCCTGGAACTCTCTCTTCTGTGACACAGTCTGCCTGTCTATCCACTTGTCTGTCTATATATCCATCCATCCATCCATCCACCCACCCACCAATCCATCCACGCATCCATCCATCCATCCATCCATCCACCCACCCATCTATCCATCCACCCATCCATCCACCCCTCCACCCACCCATCCATCCATCCACCCACCCATCCATCCA
>NW_015506958.1:110351-144613 GCF_001515645.1 Sinocyclocheilus grahami
ATCTATCTATCTATCTATCTATCTATCTATCTATCTATCTATCTATCTATCTATCTATCTATCTATCTATCTATCTATCTATCTATCTATCTGATGGTTTCTACCATCCACCCACCCACCCATCCATCCATCCATCCACCCACCCATCTATCCATCCACCCATCCATCCACCCCTCCACCCACCCATCCATCCATCCATCCACTCACCCACCGATCCGCTAATCCACCCACCTATCTATCTATCTATCTCTCTGAGATCTCCCACCCACCAATCCATCTACCCATCCATCCATCCCCCCACCCATCCATCCCCCCCTCCCCCCACCCATCCATCCCCCCCTCCCCCCACCCATCCATCCCCCCCTCCCCCCACCCATCCATCCCCCCCTCCCCCCACCCATCCATCCATCCATCCATCCATCCATCCACCCACCCATCTATCTATCTATCTATCTATCTATCTCTCTGAGATCTCCCACCCACCAATCCATCTACCCATCCATCCATCCATCCATCCATCCATCCACCCACCCACCAATCCATCCACTCATCCATCCATCCACCCATCCATCCATCCTCTATCTCTCTCCAACCATCCACCCACCCACCCATCGATCCATCCACCCACCCACCCAATGACCCACCCACCCATCTTTCTATCTATCTATCTATCTATCTATCTATCTATCTATCTATCTATCTATCTATCTATCTATCTATCTATCTATCTATCTATCTGAGATCTCCCATCCACCCATCCATCTACCCATCCATCCACCCATCCATCCATCCATCCACTCACCCACTGATCCACCCACCTATCTATCTATCTATCTATCTATCTATCTATCTATCTATCTATCTATCTATCTGCTCTTCTGATTGGTCCACTGTTTTGGAACTGACAATGATGAGCCGCGCTGCCTATAACAGTTGAAATGTAACTTGACACAGTGTCTTAAAAACGCAGTACTTGTGTGTGACACGCCACAAAAGATGCAAGACGTGAGCTCAACGGTCTGTCTAGTGCGCTTAAATATAAATCAATGGAAAAGTAGTGCACTGGAAAGAAAAAACACATTGTGTGTGAACGGCCCCATGTTTCTCAGGTCTGCATATGGTAACACATGGAATAAATTTACGTTGTGGGAGCATCATTTTGAAATGTTACTAAAAAGATAAAATGTCCAGTTTTCTTGCTGTGATTATAACGTTATTCAATCAAAACGGTTTCTTATAACTTTATTTTCACCCAAAATGTAGTGTTATTTGTAATATACGTTAAAATGTCCAGTTTTGTGGTGATTAGAATATTATCTAAAGGTTACAAAAACATTTTTTAGAATGTTTATCAAGTGCAAATAACATCGTAAGGACGTTCCAAGAATGCTGATCGCAATGTTATGAGAGCGTATATCAAATATTAACATGTTCCATAAACAAACATTTATAAAACCTTAAAAAATGTTGTGAGAACGTTCCCAGTCAAGGAAACACTTTAGCCGAAGCCTTTATGTATAATGCATTAGAAAGGTGTTCATAATGTACATTGCAATGCATTATATATTTTCATAAATAACTGTAATCAAAGTTAAAATGAATTATAATGTTTTCAGATTCCTTGGTTGCTTGTCATGTTTTAATGCATTACATTTTCTCTAACACTGAATAGATAAGTATTATAATTATTCATTATTTTCATCATATAATGTATCATAAGGTGCATTGGCATAATTACTGCATTAAAAATACTTTTATAACACATTATACTGTATATAAAGACTTTGAGTAAAGTGTTACCAAAACATATTTATTCAAATAAAACGTAAAAACGTATTTTATTTCAGCTAGTTGCCAAGTTCTCACTTTCATTTAGTTTAACTTGAAGTACTAAAATAATAATAATAAAATCAAAATTAATTTAAAAAGGCATATTTAAAAATTACTTTAAAAAAAAACTAAAAGGACAAAACACAAAATTACTAAAACTAACATGAAAATCAAATAAAAAAAGCACATTAAAAATATAAAATCAGATTTCATATATATATATATATATATATATATAAACACACACACATATGTAAACACAACAAAATTACTAAAACTTTAAATTGAAAACAGAAAATATAAAAATAAACACTATATTAATAAAATAGTTAAAACTCCATATATTAAGAAAAACTATATAGGCACATTTAAAAAAAAGACATATGCACAACAAAATTACTTTGACTTTAACTTAAACTTTAACAAAAAAAAAAATTGTAATATAAAAATATCACAATTCATCCATCCATCCACCCATCCATCCATCCATCCGTCCATCCATCCAATTCCATCCATCCATCCATCCATCCACCCACCCACCAATCCATCCATCCATCCATCCAGACACAACACTCAGGAATGGTTTCTACTCATTCTACTAACAGTTAACTGTTAACATGTTCCATGTCCTTTGCTTGCTGTCAGGCGGCCAAATATATGTTTTGTTTATGTTTGGATTATTTTATTAGTATTTCATTAATTGTCTGGTATGCTTTTTTATATAGTGCTGTAATACAATTTAGGTGTGTGTTATTTTATTAACCCATAATTGTGTCTGATGTGCTTCATGTATGGTTAATGTTTTTCCAGCATGCTTGCATATGCCTACTGAAGGTTGTGTGTTGTCGCTTTGTGTGCTTGCATGGCTAATTGTGTAAAAATATTGATTGTTGTTATTGTGTTAGTGTACTGATGTCTTACTGTTTTTTGTTTATTCTTCTTGATATTTTAAAGGGTTCTGAAACATCTGCGAAAGACATTAGTGTTTACATAGAAAATACATTTTTTACAAATCGTGTTTTTTATTATGTTATCATGCTTTTATTGTGTTTTATCGTGTTAGTTAGCTGTATTTCTTAGTTATTTTTTACCTAACTGAAACAACCCAACTGCAATTTGATTGAGATTAATTGGAATGCACAAAGAAAAAACATGATTTTTGAAAATGGTTAAAAACGGAGTTACCTGTTTTTGCAAATGAACTCTTCACATGTATCTCAGCACCCAGAGAGGCTTTGTGACGATGCGCACAGTAACGTTAGATCATATATTTTCAAACGGGGTCATGACCCCTAGTGCTGTAGATGCAGCATTAGGGGCCGCTCACACAGAACGCATGTTTGTGTTCGCAAGCGCTCAGGAATTGTTTAAAAAAAGCACAGCACAGAAAGCCTCGTCCGCCATGTTACCATCAAATAAAACTGTAACTACTGTAAACAACGCTTGCCCCGCCTCTGGGCTCTTCTGATTGGTCCACTGTTTTGGAACTGACAATGATGAGCCGCGCTGCCTATAACAGTTGAAATGTAACTTGACACAGTGTCTTAAAAACGCAGTACTTGTGTGTGACACGCCACAAAAGATGCAAGACGTGAGCCCAACGGTCTGTCTAGTGCGCTTAAATATAAATCAATGGAAAAGTAGTGCACTGGAAAGAAAAAACACATTGTGTGTGAACGGCCCCATGTTTCTCAGGTCTGCATATGGTAACACATGGAATAAATTTACATTGTGGGAGCATCATTTTGAAATGTTACTAAAAAGATAAAATGTCCAGTTTTCTTGCTGTGATTATAACGTTATTCAATCAAAACGGTTTCTTATAACTTTATTTTCACCCAAAATGTAGTGTTATTTGTAATATACGTTAAAATGTCCAGTTTTGTGGTGATTAGAATATTATCTAAAGGTTACAAAAACATTTTTAAAAAAACATAAAATATATAAAATATTAAAATAAAATTGAATTCAAATTATTAATAAAAACTGTAACTATCTCAGTGATGGCCATCAATGCTTTGTGCGTTAAAGAGCATTATTTAGATGCTGCGTGCTAAAACACACTCACACTATAACGTTTTCCTCTCATGTTCACACACGGATGCAACTTTATTGCATATTTCTGGAATTTTGCATATACGTTTTTTACCGTCTGAATGTATTACGCAGTAAAAATGATAAGAAATGATTCAAAGTGATGCTGCAGATTGTGTGAAGATTGCGTGACGCTCAGGCCATCAGTTCAAACGGAAAGAGGCTGTGTGTTTCTGATTCTCATCGTGATTCATCGTGTCCTGTCACTCATTCAAGGCCGGGTTTCTTTACACAACCCTTTCAGCCTGTGATATGAGTTCAGAGCCGCACTGGAGGATCATGGGATTGTGTACTGGGCTTACACTGGCACTTCTGACCAACAACGCCATCAGAACACAGATATACACTAACACAGCAGTCTGCTGTAGTTTCCATCAGAGCAAAAGAAAGTCTGAGTAACTGAATCGACGCACACACAGCAGCACAATGTTCAGTCTGGAAAGCCAGACGGAATCTCACATAATCGTATTTAAATATTTGTAAAATGATGAAATATTTGCACTGGGTGTCTACTATTAAACAAGTCATCATGCAATACGAATTTAATACAAGCCACAAGGAAAACATGAGCGAAGCGCAGGAGTATGTACATCAGCAGACTCAGACGACCTTAAAAACAGCATTCATCATCAATGAAAAATAAACTCCAACATAGAAACTAATGCAACTGGAAATAAAATTGATCTAAATTTAACCCATACTATGAAAAAAAAAATATATATATATATATATTTTAAATTTTTTTATTTATTTTTTACTAAAATTGAAAAGAAATTATAATAGAAAATAAAAAAATAACACAAACAATATAAAACAAAAAATATGGAAAAAATTATATATATATTTATTTATTTATTTATTTATTTATTTATTTATTTATTTATTTATTTATTTATTTATTTATTTATTTATTTATTTATTTATTTATTTATTTATTTATTTATTTATTTATTTATTTATTTATTTATTTATTTATTTATTTATTTATTTATTTATTTATTTATTTATTTATTTATTTATTTATTTATTTATTTATTTATTTATTTATTTATTTATTTATTTATTTATTTATTTATTTATTTATTTATTTATTTATTTATTTATTTATTTATTTATTTATTTATTTATTTATTTATTTATTTATTTATTTATTTATTTATTTATTTATTTATTTATTTATTTATTTATTTATTTATTTATTTATTTATTTATTTATTTATTTATTTATTTATTTATTTATTTATTTATTTATTTATTTATTTATTTATTTATTTATTTATTTATTTATTTATTTATTTATTTATTTATTTATTTATTTATTTATTTATTTATTTATTTATTTATTTATTTATTTATTTATTTATTTATTTATTTATTTATTTATTTATTTATTTATTTATTTATTTATTTATTTATTTATTTATTTATTTATTTATTTATTTATTTATTTATTTATTTATTTATTTATTTATTTATTTATTTATTTATTTATTTATTTATTTATTTATTTATTTATTTATTTATTTATTTATTTATTTATTTATTTATTTATTTATTTATTTATTTATTTATTTATTTATTTATTTATTTATTTATTTATTTATTTATTTATTTATTTATTTATTTATTTATTTATTTATTTATTTATTTATTTATTTATTTATTTATTTATTTATTTATTTATTTATTTATTTATTTATTTATTTATTTATTTATTTATTTATTTATTTATTTATTTATTTATTTATTTATTTATTTATTTATTTATTTATTTATTTATTTATTTATTTATTTATTTATTTATTTATTTATTTATTTATTTATTTATTTATTTATTTATTTATTTATTTATTTATTTATTTATTTATTTATTTATTTATTTATTTATTTATTTATTTATTTATTTATTTATTTATTTATTTATTTATTTATTTATTTATTTATTTATTTATTTATTTATTTATTTATTTATTTATTTATTTATTTATTTATTTATTTATTTATTTATTTATTTATTTATTTATTTATTTATTTATTTATTTATTTATTTATTTATTTATTTATTTATTTATTTATTTATTTATTTATTTATTTATTTATTTATTTATTTATTTATTTATTTATTTATTTATTTATTTATTTATTTATTTATTTATTTATTTATTTATTTATTTATTTATTTATTTATTTATTTATTTATTTATTTATTTATTTATTTATTTATTTATTTATTTATTTATTTATTTATTTATTTATTTATTTATTTATTTATTTATTTATTTATTTATTTATTTATTTATTTATTTATTTATTTATTTATTTATTTATTTATTTATTTATTTATTTATTTATTTATTTATTTATTTATTTATTTATTTATTTATTTATTTATTTATTTATTTATTTATTTATTTATTTATTTATTTATTTATTTATTTATTTATTTATTTATTTATTTATTTATTTATTTATTTATTTTTTTATATATATATATATATCGCTCTCCATATATTTCATTCCAATAAAATAAATTAACATATGGCACATTTGAAGAAAAACTTTTTATTTGTGTCTATAACATGATGTTTTTTCTTGATTTAAAATATAAATTTTTGCCATTTGGGAAATGCATTTGTTTATAGTCTCTACATAACACCACGACTTCCATTTGTGTTCCTTTATTGCTAATATTTTCCATACTAATAACAAAGAAACTTCAGGCTGGCGTTGCAGATGAAAGAGACCTGAAGTCACTGAGAATCTGAGTCACTGAGATTTTTTGGGGGTCTTGGTTTTGATGACTGTACCTCTAAAGCCACAGTGTCACAACATGTTATTAATGCGCTCTTTCCACTCGATCTGCTGCCTCATAGTGGACACGCGCGTCTGCTGTACAACCTCAAAACAGAGGCGAAAAAACATCATTATGAGGTCACTTCCATTACGTCATGCGCCTGTAATGTTAATCGGCGCGCGCTGTGATTGGTGCGCGGCTGCAGCGCTCGCCAGTGACGCGTCCGATGGCGCACTATATGTGCTTCGCGTCCGGAGCGCGCTGACAGCAGTGTTTAGTCTGCGTTCCCTTCAGAATGAAGCCTTGTTTTGTGCTCGGGTTCCTGCTGTTCTCTCTCGTCTGTCTGATGTACCAAGCGTCAGACGCGTGTTCGTGCGCGATGTCTCATCCACAGGACGCGTACTGCCACTCCGACATCGGTAAGAAACGCGCGCGCGTGTGTGTGTGTGTGTGTGTGTGTTTCTGAAGGGTTAAATGAAGGCAGGTGGAGCGAGATGATGTGACAAAATTACTAAAACTTGAACTAAACTTTAAAAAGAAAATATAAAAGTAACACGATGAAACAAAAACACAAACTATTAAAATAAAATGTAATTCAAAATATTAATAAAAACTATAACTGTCTCAGTAATGGGCATCAATGCTTTGTGCATTGAAGGGCATCATTTAGATGCTGACGAGTTCAGGACCACCGCAGTAATACATCCTAAACTATTCTCTGTGAGTCATTAGCCCAGTAAAACAAGACTTCAGTAAAAGAATTAAGATCCGTTCACACTAAGAACGAAAAATATGATGGTAATGATAGCTATATTTGCATCCACACCAACAAAGGATAAGGTTCTGTCTATTATAAGCGCACTGCAGTTACATACTTTACATAATTGCAGTACGCACTTCCAATGATAGCGTTTATTCAGAGAACCATAATACGATAACTATATTTGCATCCACTCCAATGAACGATAATGTTTTGCTTATTATAAGCGCACACTAGTTATGTACTCTAAATAATTGCAGTACGCACTTCCAATGATAGCGTTTATTCCGAGAACAATAACTATTACGATACTGTTTCTGTGCCTCTGTCTAAACAAGTGACCAGCTTGCTTCAGATCTCTCTTTATGCTATTTGTGACCCTGGACCACAAAACTGGTCAATTTTTTCAAATTGAGATGTATGCATCATCATCTGAATAAATAATCTTTCCATTGATGTATGGTTTGTTAGGATCGGACAATATTTGAAAATCTGGAATCTGAGGGTGCAAAAAAAATCTAAATATTGAGAAAATCATCTTTAAAGTTGTTCAAATGAAGTTCTTAGCAATGCATATTACTAATCAAAAATTAAGTTTTGATATATTTACGGTAGGACATTTACAAAATATCTTCATGGAACATGATCTTTACTTAATATCCTAATGATTTTTGGCATAAAAGAGAAATGTATAATTTTGACCCATACAGTGTATTGTTGGCTATTGCTACAAATATCCCCCAGACACTTAACACTGCTTCTGTGCTGCAGGGCCACATATTATTATATAAGTCTTTGACTCAATCGTTCTGTCAGCTTGTATTCTTTCAGTCAGCACAGGTTTTGTGTTTGTTTCTGGAGCTGATTGATCGTAGGCCTCGTTGATCTGAGCTCACGCTCCTCAGTTTTTGAGTTAAAAAAAGCACTATTTCTGGATAAATTTAGCCTATAATCAGTTTCTGAGTGAAAAAAAAACAACAACATTATTTGTGGATTATTTTCATAATATTTGTGGATAATTTTGATAAAATATTCAGTTTTTGAGTAAAAAAAAATAGCATTATTTGTGGATAATTTTGGCAAAACGTTGAAATTTTGAGTGAAAAAAAAACATTGGAAGAAAAACATTTGTGAATAATTTTGTTAAAATATTCCGCTTTTGAGGGGAAATTTTTTTTTTTGTTAATAATTTTGGCAAAATATTCCGTTTGAGTAAAAAAAATAGCATTATTTGTGGATGTTTTGGCAAAACATTGAAATTTTGAGTGAAAAAAAAACATTATTTGAAGAAAAACAATATTTATGCATCATTTTGGCAAAATAGTAATTTTTGAGTGAAGCAAGCATTATTTGTAGATAATTTTGGCAAAATATTTAGGTTTTGAGTGGAAAACAAAAAACATTATTAGTGGATTATTGTGACAATATTCACTCAAAAACTCAAATATACAAAATAAATATAAAACCTGTGCTGATAGAAAGAAAACAAATTGACAAAATAATTCAGTCGAAGACTTATATAATAATAAGTGTCCCTGCAGCACAAAAGCAGTGTTGAGTCGCTGGGGGATATTTGTAGCAATAGCCAACAATACATTGTATGGGTCACAATTATACATTTCTCTTTTATGCCAAAAATCATTAGGATATTAAGTAAAGATCATGTTCCATGAAGATATTTAGTAAATGTCCTACCGTAAATATATCAAAACTTAATGTTTGATTAGTAATATGCATTGCTAAGAACTTCATTTGAACAACTTTAAAGATGATTTTCTCAATATTTAGATTTTTTTGCACCCTCAGATTCCAGATTTTCAAATATTGTCCTCTCCTAACAAACCATACATCAATGGAAAGCTCATTAATTCTCAATAATCTCACGTTCTGACTGGTTTTGTGCTCCAGGGTCACACATAGCACAACGAGAGATGTATAAGTAATTCTATGTAGGCTGGTCATTTTTGGTGTAGTGTAACAAGATGGGAAATAAATCCCCAAAAAGTACAAAAAGGAATCTAGAAATGTTTTGTGAAGTTGTGAGCAGCCAGCAGTATCTCCAGCAGAGTTTCTCTGAGCAGAATGAGATCTAATCGATGCGTGTCTCGCTGCAGAGGAGGAGATTTCTCCTCAGACCGGCACCTACTTTCTGAAACGCAAGCCAATCTCGGTGCGCTTGATGAATATGCATGAGTCACTCTGGGCTTTCATCTATGATTCACGGGGCTTATGCGGGGTTAGGCTCTTAAATATAGCCGCGAGGTACAGTAACTCGGGCGTTTGGAACTGGGTTACATAGTTAAGAGCGGCTCGCAGCCAATCAGAGCGCAGCTCCACACACACTCACACTGGAGTTCAATCACACGACCTTTGAACCCCAGCGCCGACCTCGGGGTCGAACCCGTCAGCAACCGCTGGAGCGCTACACTGAGACGTCTGTCGTGTTTTTATTTACGGTGAACACCGTTTGGTCCGATGCATCATCACCTAACAATGAGCAACACATCTGCTACAGTATCTATTCATCTTTGTTGACGTTAGTTCATAAAAACACAACTGTTAGTTCATGTTCGCTCAGGGCCGTTAAATAATATTAACAGATAAAAGCTTTGATTTTAATAGATTATTAAATAATCTATTATAAATAATAATAATAGTATTTTCATTGTTATTATTATAGTTTTAATATTTTAGTTTTTTTAAAATAATTTTTATTGCTTGTTTTATTTTATTTTTTCAATGCTTTAGTAGCTTTAGATTAATATTTTGGATAAAGTTTTATTTCTATTAATATTTTTCTTTATTATTTTTTAACGCTTTAGAAGCTTTAGATTAATATTTTGGATAAAGTTTTATTATTTCTATTAATATTTTTCTTTATTATTTTTTAACGCTTTAGTAGCTTTAGATTAATATTTTGGATTAGTTTTTATTATTTCTATTAATATTTACATTTTTTATGATTTTTAATGCTTTAGTGGCTAAAGAAATTGTTAGATTAATATTTTGGATTAGTTTTTATCATTTCTATTACTATTTTTCTTTATTATTTTTATTAACGCTTTAGATTAATATTTTGGATAAAGTTTTATTATTTCTATTAATATTTTTCTTTATTATTTTTTAACGCTTTAGTAGCTTTAGATTAATATTTTGGATTAGTTTTTATCATTTCTATTACTATTTTTCTTTATTATTTTTATTAACGCTTTAGATTAATATTTTGGATAAAGTTTTATTATTTCTATTAATATTTTTCTTTATTATTTTTTAACGCTTTAGTAGCTTTAGATTAATATTTTGGATTAGTTTTTATCATTTCTATTACTATTTTTCTTTATTATTTTTATTAACGCTTTAGATTAATATTTTGGATAAAGTTTTATTATTTCTATTAATATTTTTCTTTATTATTTTTTATTGCTTTAGAAGCTTTAGATTAATATTTTGGATAAGGTTTTATCATTTCTAATAATATTTTTCTTTATTATTTTTTAATGCTTTAGAAGCTTTAGATTAATATTTTGGATAAGGTTTTATCATTTCTAATAATATTTTTCTTTATTATTTTTTAATGCTTTAGAAGCTTTAGATTAATATTTTGGATAAGGTTTTATCATTTCTAATAATATTTTAATTTTTTATGATTTTTAATGCTTTAGTGGCTAGAGAAATTGTTAGATTAATATTTTGGATTAGTTTTTATCATTTCTATTAATATTTTTATTTGTTATTATTTTTAATGCTTTAGCAGCTTTAGAATAATATTTTGGATCAGTCTTTTATTTTCATTTATTTTATTTTTATTTTCAAGTTTAGTTAATTTTTTTTTATTTTTATATCTGTATAATTTATATTCATCACTATTTCGGTTTTAGTTATTTTATTACATAAAATGACAAAACTACGAGATAATGAGAAGTGTCTCCTTCGCAACTAGTTGAAATAAAACAAGTCTACATTTTTTTGTATTTTAATTTGAATTTATTTAATTTTTAATGAAATATTATTTGATTACTGTTGCAAATAAAAAATGCTTTTAGTGCAGAAGAATAACTGGTATGAGAGCGACTGGGTGCTGCTTCTTGTGTTTGGATCTGATGTGTGTGAAAGCGCAGCATTAGCTGAATAAATAAATGCGAGTGAATGTCAGGAAAGAAAGAAAGAAAGCAGGAGTGTGAGCCTCACAGAACTCCGGCAGAGGAAGATACGCAGCAGGTGATGTTCGGCTGGATCGGGTTACTGATGGGAAGCGCTGCAAGGGATTATGGGACATGGCCTCGTTCTGCTGCGTCTCTGAGGAAGCAAACTAGTTCCTCAAGATACGAGCTTCTGTCTAACCATCAGCAGCACACAGAGAGAAACTCACACACACTCGCAGTGGGGAAATACTGCTACACTGAGTGTATATATACACTATATATACTTCTATACACTATATATACTTCTATACACTATATATACTTCTATACACTATATATACTTATGTACACTATATATACTTCTATACACTATATATACTTCTATACACTATATATACTTCATACACTATATATACTTCTATACACTATATATACTTATGTACACTATATATACTTCTATACACTATACTTCTATACACTATATATACACTATATATACTTCTATACACTATATATACACTATATATACTTCTATACACTATATATACTTCTATACACTATATATACTTCTATACACTATATATACTTATGTACACTATATATACTTCTATACACTATATATACTTCTATACACTATATATACTTCATACACTATATATACTTATGTACACTATATATACTTCTATACACTATATATACTTCTATACACTATATATACTTCTATACACTATATATACTTCTATACACTATATATACTTCTATACACTAGTCAACATTTGAAGAGGATCAAGACCTAAAACACGTTCTTGTCTTGGTACAACTTTGATTAACTGTTTTGATCCACTTCACATGGTGACTACTGTACATACTTATTTTCTTATATATTAAAAACTTATTTTATTTCAGCTAGTCATAATTTCTAACCATAACTATCATTTATTTTAAATTCGATCTGGAGCACTAAAATAGCTCAAACTAAAACACAAAAATAAGAACTATAGAGACTTTTTTAAATTTTTATATATATGTAAAAATATTAATAATATAGATATTTGATATTTTATTCAAAATAAAATAAACAAATGACATCAATTTATTAAATAAAGTGTATATATTTCATGTCAGAAAATACATTTAAAATATATGGGGGAAAAATATAATATAGAATTTGATCATACATTGTGTTTTTATTTGAAATATTTTTTTTGATGATTAAATTATATTATAAATATTTTTAATTCCTATATATATATATTTAAATTCAGAAAATACAGTAAAATATAAGAAAAATATAAAATTTAAAAATATATTAAAAATGAAAACAAACTTAATTATACTGTAACGGGGCTGACGAGACGTGAGACGTGTGGATCCATCTGCAGGCTTTATTTAAGAGACGGGGTAAACAGGCAGGGTCAAAACACTGGCAAACAGGTATATGGTGGGCAAAACACAAGAATAGTCCCAGGGCTAGCGTAGGTCACCAATCAGCAGACAGAATCACAGGGGCGAGACGAGAGGGAGAAATCCAGGAAAACAGGCAAAGATCAGATACCGCAGAAACAGGCAAGGCAAGGAAAACTCGGAAAGGGGTACGGGCTAAACAATACTCAGCAGAGAATGGTGGTTTGAGTGGGTGTTATATAGTGAGTGAGGTGATAGGAAACAGCTGTGTGCAATGAGTGCAATCAGTGCAGTGTGCAAACCGTGCAATGAATGATGGGATATGTAGTCCGGGGTGCTATGCAATAGTTTGTGTTGTGCGAGAGTCAATGTAATGGAAAGGGTGACCTCTGGTGGTGAATAAACGGAAGTCCATGGACCGAATTCATGACATATACATTGTTTTTATTTAAAAATCAATTATATTATATATTAGTGCCGTCAAAACGATTAATCGCATTCAAAATAATTTTTTGTTTACATAATATATGTGTCTGTGCTGTGTATATTTATGTATATATAAATACACACACATGCATGTATATATTTCAGAAGAATATGTTATGTTTATATATTAAATATATATTTTTTAATATATAAATTATATGAATATATATATATGCATTTTCAAAATATATGCATGCATATGTGTGTATTTATATATGCATAATAAATATACACCGCACACACACATATATATTATGTAAACAAAAACTTTTATTTTGGATGCGACAGCACTAATTATATTATATTATAAATTCCTTTTGTAGTTTTTAGTCATTGCCACTATGGCCACACAGTCATAATTTGATTTGAGTTGTTTTTAATCAATAAAAAGCTAATTTGTTATGCATTTCTCCAGTTCTGAGCAGCTTGGAGGTTTAATTCCACTTGCTGCAATGCATTCTGGGATTGCTTTATCAGTGCAGCCTGTGTGTTGTGCTCTTCACGGACCGGCGGGTCTCTGTGTGTGTGTTTGCAGTGATCCGAGTTAAAATAGTGGGAAAGAACCTGCTGAACGACGGTCCGTTTGGCACCCTGCGCTACACCGTCAAACAGATGAAGGTCAGTGCATCATCACGTGTTAATGAGACTCAACACGCATCCCATGATTCCTCAGTGTGTGTGTGTGTGTGTGTGTGTGTGTGTGTGTGTGTTGTCTGCTGCAGATGTACAAGGGCTTCGACAAGATCCAGCACGTTCAGCACATCTACACACACGACTCCGAGAGCATGTGTGGAGTCAAGTTCGACATCAACAAATACCAGTATCTGATCACAGGTGAGAGCCAGACCTTCATCATCATCATCAGCATCATCAGCATCGAGCTTCACACGAGACCACTGACAGCAGTGCATCATGGGACAAACAGCCTGTCACACACTGCTGCTCATTAACAGCCCGTTAACATTTGACCAACATTACAGACGTCAACCGCACCCAGATATTACTCAAGACACATCAGAAATGCTTTTCATTATCTCAATGAGTTTCATCATTATCTATTTATTATTCCATGCATATTATATATTTATATATAGTGGCTAGTATAAATATATAATAATAAATAGATGATGATGCATACTATATACTGTATGTGTGTGTGTGTGTGTGTGTATATATATATATATATATATATATACACACACACACTTTTATTAGCTATAAAATAGCTGAATCATATAAAATTCCAAGATTTATGTGTACAGATAATATAAATTAATGAAGTCCGTATTATATAACTATAAAAAAGCATATGAAACTATATAACATATATTACATTATATATATACATTTATATAATAAAAATGATATAATTTATATTTAATATAATATACATTTATAAATATAGATATTTCATATTTATTAATATATTAAAATATATTTTATATAAAATATATATACATTTTTATATAATGTGTGTATATTTAAATTCAGAAAATACAGTTCATTAAAAAAGGAATATATATTAAAAAAATACATAATAATAAAAAAAAATTTTTTTTATCCATTGTTTTTTTATATTTCTATATAATATATATATATATAGCTTCTATTGTCCTCATTTGTAAGTCGCTTTGGATAAAAGTGTCTGCTAAATGACTATACTATACATATATATTAACATTTTTCACGTTTTCTTCTATATTATAAATATTTGAATGATTTTATTATATGATCTTTTGAATTGTTTGTTGGTTATAGTCACAGTGGCTGAATTGTGGCTCATGAATGGGTCTGAGTCCAGAAACGGACTGAAGCGTGATGTCAGAGTTTTATCCGTGACGGAGGTCATGTGAAGCGTGTGACACGCACCTGTTCTGCTGGAGCTCATCAGACACAGACGGTTAAATATAGAGCGCTGCGGCTAACGTGAACCGCGCGACCTACAGACATACTGATGAAAGAACGGCTTGATTAGCACTAAACCAGCCATAACTGAGATTTATACAGAAGCCTTCCATTGATGTATGGTTTGTTAGGATCGGACAATATTAGAAAATCTGGAATCTGAGGGTGCAAAAAAATCTAAATATTGAGAAAATCATCTTTAAAGTTGTTCAGATGAAGTTCTTAGCAATGCATATTACTAATCAAACATTAAGTTTTAGGTACGGAATTTACTAAATATCTTCAAGGAACATGATCTTTATTTAATATCCTAATGATTTTTGGCATAAAAGAGAAATGTATAATTGTGACCCATACAATGTATTGTTGGCTATTGCTACAAATATCCCCCAGCGACTCAACACTGCTTTCGTGCTGCAGGGTCAGAGTTGTTGTGTGTGATGTGTGCAGGTCGTGTTCACGACGGGAAGCTGTACACGGGGCTGTGTAACTTTAACGAGCGATGGGAGCGTCTGTCTCTGGAGCAGAAGAAGGGCATCAACCACCGCTATCAGCTGGGCTGTAACTGCAGGGTGAGTGCTGAGGGATCATGGGTAACTGCATATCCAGCGTCCGCCGTCATTAGCGTTAGATCAGTGAACACGAGTTAAAGTCTGTTTGTATTATATCAGAAATCCTGAAGAAAACTAATTTACTGGAAAAAGAATGATTGTATTATATTGTTAGTTCAATACGTAGACATGCTTTTTGATTATTACAATTTATTTTGACCATTAAAATGGAATCCAGAATATTTAAAATGTAGAATACATAGAAAAAAAACATTGGAAAAATTTTAGAATTTTAGGAAAAATAAAATGCATTTCATAAGGCCCTAAAAATGCAATTCTTGTAAAAAAAAAAAATTTTTTTTAATATATACATTTTTGTTAAATTGTGTACGTTTCATAATTTCAATTAATTATAAATGCTTTTTATTAGTAAAAAAAAAAGTATATTAAAATTAACCATTAAAGCAAAATCCCCCAAATTTTTAATTTTGGGGAAAAATAAACAGAATTTGAGGGAAAATAAAATGCATGTCATAATCCGTTTTATTTTTAATGAGCCATAAAAATGTATTTTTGTCAAATATTTAAGAAATCGTTAAACTAAAAACTAAAAAGTCTAAAAATATATTTTGATTATTAAAATGTAATTTAACCATTGATAATGGACTCCAGAAAATAGAATTTGGGAAAAAATTAAATGGATTTCATAGGACCCTAAAAATATACTTTTTGTAAAAATACATTTTGATGATAAATTGTGTATTGAATGATTTCAATTAATTAGACGTGCTTTTTGACGATTAAGATTTAAGTTAACCATTAAAACGAAGTCAAGACATTTTTTTATATTTAAAAAAAAAATGGAATACAAAAAAATTCAAATGGAAAAATAGAATTTCATAGGGCCCTAAAAAAACGTTTTTTAATAAACTTTTATTAACTTGTGCATGTTTCATGATTTAAATGAATTAGACATGCTTTCTGATTACTAACATTTAATTTAACCATTAAAACCGAATTTTTGGGAAATAAAACTGATTTTATAGATGACACGCAACATGCATGCAGACGTTAATTTAGCGATCAAATATCACACGGAACCGATATATATCGTCTGCGATGTTATATTATTTGTTAGAGTTTTATGAGTTCAATAAGTAGACATGCTTTTTGATTAACACACGCCGCAAAATATTATCGTTATCGGTAAAATCCCAGAAAATATAGAGGTATTCTTTACATCCGTCCTGTGTTCGCAGATCAAGCCGTGCCACTATCTGCCCTGCTTCGTCACGTCCAAGAACGAGTGCTTATGGACGGACATGCTGTCGCACTTCAGCTTCCCCGGCTATCAGTCGCGTCACTACGCCTGCATCCAGCAGAAGGAGGGCTACTGCAGCTGGTACCGAGGCGTGAGCGCTCGCGACAAGCTCATTATCAACACCACCGACCCCTGAGAACCGGCCTGAAACCACTACACCACCAGCCCAACCTTTCTGAACCGGAAGATTTTTCATGCTTCTTAAAGAACTCTCTTCTGCTCACCAAGCCTGCATTTATTTGATCCAAAATAGACGGCTGTTATATATTTTAAAATGTAATTTATAAAGCGGAGCGTTCCGGTGCTTGACTCTGATTGGCTGAGCCGCGTTCGAAGCTGTTGTAAATGACGCTACAAAGTAACACACACCTTTGTTTACGTCTGTGTGTTGCTCGGCAACCACTTTGTAGCAACCACAACTGTTTCTGAGGAGCTACATTGTTTGGTGGAAGAATACTGTGTTTATTAATATCACTACACTTTATTTGCTCTGTTTTATTTTGTGAAACCTTACTACGTATATAACCGTTTTATAAAAGCAGTAATCCCCGTGAAGCCGTGGTTTACAGTGAATTTATAACAGCGCCGCGCCATCCCTAACAACGCCCCTTAGCTGTAATAAATCCACTGTAAACCACGGCTTCACGGGGGTTACTGCTTTATTATTCCTGTGATTTCAAAGCTGAATTTTCAGCACCAGTCACATGATCTTCAGAAATCGTTCTAATATGCTGATTTGCTGCTCAGGAAACATTTATTATTATTATTATTATTATTATGTTGGAAACAGCAGATTAGAATTTATTTCATTCAGTTTTTTTTTTGATGAATAGAAAGTTCAGAAGAACAGCATTTATCTGAAATGGAGATCTTTTGTAACATGTCTTTATCATCACTTCTGATCAATTTGAAGCGTCCTTGCTAAATAAAATTATTAATTTCTATAATCCCCCCCCCCTGTGTATAATGGAATAGCGTATAATTATTTCAGATAAATGCTAATATTTGGATCTTTCTATTCATCAAAGAATCCTGAAAAAATGCACTCAACTGTTTTAAATATTGATGATAATAATAATAATCAGAAATGTTTCTCGAGCAGCAGATCAGCATATTATACTGATTTCTGAAGATCATGTGACACTGAAGACTGGAGGAATGATGCTGAAAATACAGCTGCGCATCACAGAAATAAATTACAGTCTAACAGAGACTCACATAGAAAACAGCTGCTTTAATAGTACAAATATTTTACAATATTACTGCTTTCGAAGTATTTTGAAGCAGATAAATGCACTGGCTTGGTGAGCAGAAGAGGCTTCTTTAAAAAGCTTCTGACTGGTCGTGTACATCATCGAGCACACGGAGCCGTCCGCATTAACCAGATTAAATATGAAGTCATTTATGAACGCAATAAACCCTGCTCTTTTATAGTGATGTGCTGCTTTTTAAACATGATTTCATCAATATGATACCTGCTATTGTATATGTGCGTGTGCCAGATTTATACTGTTCAGTATCTATTTATGATCGCGCCGAATCGCTCAGAAAGTGTTATTTTCCTTCTTGCTGTTTATGATATGAGCTATGAAATTGTGATTTAGTATTTTTGTATTACTTTAAAGCAAAGATTATAAACGGTAGATCGGTCACGTCTTTTCTACATCTGTGTCTAAAATGCGTTTCTAGTGGGAAAGTCCGATTGGGAGGTACGGATGTGAATCAGATCAGTGTTTTCTGCCACTAGACTCCTGTTGATTTCTGCTCCATTCCTGCGCTGGAGCCTCGGCCCCCGGCTCCTGTTTTTACAACATGTTCATATTCTGTCTGTAACACAAACATCCCGTCTGACTCTCACCGAAGAGACTGAACGCTCGCGTGTGTGTGTGTGTGTGTGTGTGTGCGTGTGTGTGTGTGTGTGTGTGCATGTGTGTGTGAGTGTGCGTGTGTGTGTGTGTGTGTGTGCGTGTGTGTGTGAGTGTGTGTGTGTGAGTGTGTGTGTGTGTGTGCGTGTGTGTGTGAGTGTGTGTGTGTGAGTGTGTGTGTGTGTGTGCGTGTGTGTGTGAGTGTGTGTGTGTGAGTGTGTGTGTGTGTGTGCGTGTGTGTGTGAGTGTGTGTGTGTGAGTGTGTGTGTGTGTGTGCGTGTGTGTGTGAGTGTGTGTGTGTGAGTGTGTGTGTGTGTGTGCGTGTGTGTGTGAGTGTGTGTGTGTGAGTGTGTGTGTGTGTGTGCGTGTGTGTGTGAGTGTGTGTGTGTGAGTGTGTGTGTGTGTGTGCGTGTGTGTGTGTGTGTGTGTGCATGTGCATGTGTGTGTGTGTGTGTGTGTGTGTGTGAGACAGATGACCATTTTTCAATTGATTCGATTCAATTTTTAATTTCTTTGTTTTATATTTTTATAATAAACGTTGTGAAAACGGCTCTGTGGCTCTCTTGTCATTATTATTCTGGGAAAAATGAACATGAATGCGCTCATCCGAGTTTGTTTCTTCGTCAGTTTTGGAGAAATGCATCAGTGTCTCAGCAATGGATGCTCTACAGTGAATGGGTGCCGTCAGAACGAGAGCTGATAAAAACATCACAATAATCCACAGCACTCCAGTCCATCAGTTAACATCTGGAGAAGACAAAAGCTGAAACTAATCCAGCATTAAGACGATTTTAACTAAAATACCATAGAGTCCATAATCCATAAATCCGTCTCCTGTTGTCTCTCGCATCAAAATCCAGCCACATATTTGTTTAGAGCTGTTTTGGACTGTAAACAGTGCTTAATTGCAATTAATTAGACATGCTGTTTGATTATTAAGATTTAATTTAACCTTTAATAATGGACTCCCGGAAATAGAATTTTGGAAAAAATTAAATACAATGGATTTCATAGGGCCCTAAAAACATAATCTTTGTATTTTTTATTTTTTTTAAATTGTGTAAGTTTGAATGATTTCAATTAATGAGACGTGCTTCTTGATTATTGTGATTTAGTTTAACCATTAAAACAAATTCAAGGAAAAAAATTAAATACAGGAAAATTCAAATAGAAAAAAAATGGAATTTGGGAAAACATTTAATGGATTTCATAGCGCCCTAAAAATACACGTTTTGATAAACTGTTAATAAATTGTGCAAGTTTCATGATTTAAATGAATTATGCATGCTTTCTGATTCCTAAAATTCAACCATTAAAACGGAGTTTTGGAAAATTAAAATGACAAAAACATGACTTTGTAAAATATAATAAAGCAATAAGCCCCAAGAAGCCGTGGTTTACAGTGGATTTATAACAGCTAAGGGGCGTTGTTAGGCACGACGCGGCGCTGTTATAAATTCACTGTAAACCACGGCTTCACGGGGGTTACTGCTTTTATAAAACGGTTATTCCATATACGTAGTAAGGTTTCACAAAATAAAACAGAGCAAATAAAGTGTAATGATATTAATAAACACAGTGTTCTTCCACCAAACAATGTAGCTCCTCAGAAACAGTTGTGGTTGCTACAAAGTGGTTGCCGAGCAACACACAGACGTAAACAAAGGTGTGTGTTACTTTGTAGCGTCATTCACAACAGCTTCGAACGCGGCTCAGCCAATCAGAATCAAGCACCGGAACTCTCCGCTCTATAAAACTGATTTTTTTAGGGGACGACACACATGTAGACATTCATTCAGCAATCAAAAATCAAACATCTTCAGTCTTTCAAAAGAAAAGCCCTGCATATTTGGGCACATAACAAGTGCGTCTGTATTAATAGACTTGTGCAGATTTCTCTCCTGATTCAGAACACTTTTTCACTGGAGGAAGCGTTGTGGATTATGGACTCTATGGTATTTTAGTTAAAAGCGTCTTAATGCTGGATTTGTCTCAGCTTTTGTCTTCTCCAGATGTTAACTGATGGACTGGAGTGCTGTGGATTATTGTGATGTTTTTATCAGCTGTTTGGACTCTCATTCTGACGGCACCCATTCACTGCAGAGCATCCATTGCTGAGACACTGATGCATTTCTCCAAAACTGACGAAGAAACAAACTCGGATGAGCGCATTCATGTTCATTTTTCCCAGAATAATAATGACAAGAGAGCCACAGAGCCGTTTTCACAACGTTTATTATAAAAATATAAAACAAAGAAATTAAAAATTGAATCGAATCAATTGAAAAATGGTCATGGCTTCACGGGGGTTACTGCTTTTATAAAACGGTTATTGCATATGCGTAGTAAGGTTTCACCAAAATAAAACAGAGCAAATAAAGTGTAAAGATATTAATAAACACAGTATTCTTCCACCAAACAATGTAGCTCCTCAGAAACAGTTGTGGTTGCTACAAAGTGGTTGCCGAGCAACACACAGACGTAAACAAAGGTGTGTGTTACTTTGTAGCGTCATTCACAACAGCTTCGAACGCGGCTCAGCCAATCAGAATCAAGCACCGGAACTCTCCGCTCTATAAAACTGATTTTTTTAGGGGACGACACACATGTAGACATTCATTCAGCAATCAAAAATCAAACATCTTCAGTCTTTCAAAAGAAAAGCCCTGCATATTTGGGCACATAACAAGTGCGTCTGTATTAATAGACTTGTGCAGATTTCTCTCCTGATTCAGAACACTTTTTCACTGGAGGAAGCGTTGTGGATTATGGACTCTATGGTATTTTAGTTAAAAGCGTCTTAATGCTGGATTTGTCTCAGCTTTTGTCTTCTCCAGATGTTAACTGATGGACTGGAGTGCTGTGGATTATTGTGATGTTTCTATCAGCTCTCGTTCTGACGGCACCCATTCACTTGCAGTGAGACACTGATGCAATGCTACATTTCTCCAAATCTGACGAAGAAACAAACTCATCCTGTTCTCGGCTGGCCTGAGGTTTAGTAACCTGTTCAGTGACCAGGTCAGCGCAGAGACTCACCATCTGCGTGTGGTTGGGGAAGAAGGTTTGCTCGTTGAGCGGGAACTTGTCTGGACCCAGAGTCTGGTAGAGCTTGATCATGTGAGAGAACTGCAGAATCCAGACACACAAACACATGAATGATTCATTATTATAAAGAACACAGCGTTTTGTCTTCGTCCTCTTCCATCAAAACTCACTCAACCTCAAAAATGAGTTTACTTGAAGGCCATATAACGCATTAAAGAAGTACTGTAACGCGATATCATGTGAGTTCAGTCCCAAACACACTGATAACGCAGTATGTTTAGTCTTAGTTTAGTCTGAGTTTGCACTGAAACAACCCACAGAGTGAATCACAAAATCATGCTTTTCCGTTTAGACCGGTTTTATTCAGTTTGTCTGAAAGCATGCAATAATTCTAATAGAAAAAATAAAATAAAATAAAAATGAGTTTGGCTTGTGGTATGCATACTAACTAGCTTTACTGACTGCAGAAATTACCGTGGGTTTTATTCATAACTCAATTGTGTTTTTGAAGATACGATGCATATTTTACAATCACAATAATCATTAAGATCTTTTAAAGTTGTCTTTATTTATAGCAAGTAAGCATTGACTAACAAAGTATTTTAGTTTGATCAGATTATAGCTTTTATTTATGATTCAATTAACTTATAAAAACACCAACAATTATAATATCGACCTAAAGAAAAAACATTGTTTAAGCAGTGTTATTTTAGTATGATTACAGTATTGGTAATATGCTTTTTTTTTGTGTGTAAATTTTCTGTTTTCATTTTAAAGTTTAGTAGTAATTTAGTTGTGTGCTTTTGTCATTTTTTTATAGTTCTTAATTTGTATTTCACTTTTAGTTTTAGTTATATTGGTAATTAAAACAAGAACTGATGCAACTCGTGAAACTAAAACAAGTACAATTAAATAAAATAAGTTTATAGAGATGTTTATATTTTATTATTTGTTATATTTTGTTTAATATATTTTTTTCAAGTAATTAAATGTTTATGGTTTTAGTTTAAAGTTTTGTTTTAGCTATCTATAACAATAGAATAATGTAATCAAGTATGGTTTTTATAATAATAATCTTTTTACATTGTAACAATGTTTTTGTCTTTGGGAAAATAAATAGTTTGGGTTAATATTAAAGCAGAATTTGAGGTTTAAACCAAAATATAAATACAATTTGTGACCCAGGAGCACAAAACCAGTCATAAGGGTCCATTTTTTGAAATTGAGAATTGATCATCTGAAGCTGAATAAATGAGCTTTCCATTAATGTGTGGTGTGTTAGGATCGGACAATATTTGAAAATCTGGAATCTGAGGGTGCAAAAAAATCTAAATATTGAGAAAATCATCTTTAAAGTTGTTCAGATGAAGTTCTTAGCAATGCATATTGCTAATCAAACATTAAGTTTTGATATATTTACAGTAGGAGATTTACTAAATATCTTCATGGAACATGATCTTTATTTAATATCCTAATGAATTTAGAAAGGCTATTGCTACAAATATGCCTGTGCTACTTATGACCAATTTGTGCTGCAGGGTCACATATGAGAAAAACTAATGCGTTTGGTATTATTTTTATTAGTTGTTTCAGCGTGTGAATCAGTCGTGTTGTAACGAGCATCACTAACAGACTCAGACTGACTGATGTTTGTGCACTAGTGAGGGGTTCAGACTCGTTCGACGCACCACCCTTGCCCGCCCACTTTTCACGTTGGTCTGAATGAAAATGCAAATTCATTCTTTGCCCCTAGGTGCCGCTTTTGGAGCGGTAAAAATAGAGGTTTCCACGGTAACGCTGTACACAAAGGAGCACTGCGCTCACAAACACTGCTTTAATTATCAGGCATTACACAATGATGACGTTAAAATGAGACAAATCGGACCAATCACCGCAGATTAGCGTCACGCAAAGAAGGGGTTGAAAAAATTTATCATTGAGCGAATCGTTTGGGAGTCGTTGAGCAAGTAAGGTAAAAATAAATGCATATTATAAGACAATGAAAGTGTTTTTTGACCTTGCATGCATGTCAACCTGTTGTTGGGGACTCCCAAAACCAAAATATGAACCTTTCATAACCCATAATAGGGGCACTTTAAGACCCCTACAAATAAAATTAATAGCATAAGAGCGGGGTAGGGCAATGTCTATAGTAACATATTAAACTGTAAAATGACTGTAAAAAACATGATTCACAGTTTTCACGAAAACAAAGTTTATAAAATGATACACATCACATTTCAGCCTTTCAGAGTCAAATGTTTTAATTATAATATTAATTTAAACAATTGTCAATAAATTGATTAAATGACATATAAATACATTTTACTGTTTAGATTTTTATAACGAATTATCTTCTTATCAATCCACCAGTTCACATTTATATCTCTGCATGTTTGCAGGGTAAAAACATGGGTCTATTTTCGCATTGATCTGAACAAAAACAGCAAACGGGTTTATTGAAAATGCACATTAATTCTCTGCCAGCAGGTGGCGCTTTCGGAACGGCAGAAATTAAGCCATATCAACGATTCTGGTCTTTCCGTCCCTAAATTTAAGACCTTGTGAAATCATAATTAAGACTTTCTTGTACAGTTGAGCTTTTTATGGCCTTAAATTTGATTTATTATTTGCTAAAAGACTTTTTAAGGACCCGCAAGAACCCTAAGAATGGACATCTGTCACACATGCTGAAGATCCAGAAACTGTAGAAGCTGGAAGAGTGTGTGTGTGTGTGTGTGTGTATCATCATCTTCATGACATGACTGAACGCTCCTGGAGGAACATCACAGCACACACACACACACACACACACACACACACACACACACCACACACACACATGCTCTCGCTCTCACACACACACTCACACTCACACACACACACACACTCACACTCACACACTCTCGCTCTCACACACACACACTCACACACTCTCGCTCTCACACACACACACTCACACACTCTCGCTCTCACACACACACACTCACACACTCTCGCTCTCACACACACACACTCACACACTCTCGCTCTCACACACACACACTCACACACTCTCGCTCTCACACACACACACTCACACACTCTCGCTCTCACACACACACACTCACACACTCTCGCTCTCACACACACACACTCACACACTCTCGCTCTCACACACACACACTCACACACTCTCGCTCTCACACACACACACTCACACACTCTCGCTCTCACACACACACACTCACACACTCTCGCTCTCACACACACACACTCACACACTCTCGCTCTCACACACACACACTCACACACTCTCGCTCTCACACACACACACTCACACACTCTCGCTCTCACACACACACACTCACACACTCTCGCTCTCACACACACACACTCACACACTCTCGCTCTCACACACACACACTCACACACTCTCGCTCTCACACACACACACTCACACACTCTCGCTCTCACACACACACACTCACACACTCTCGCTCTCACACACACACACTCACACACTCTCGCTCTCACACACACACACTCACACACTCTCGCTCTCACACACACACACTCACACACTCTCGCTCTCACACACACACACTCACACACTCTCGCTCTCACACACACACACTCACACACTCTCGCTCTCACACACACACACTCACACACTCTCGCTCTCACACACACACACTCACACACTCTCGCTCTCACACACACACACTCACACACTCTCGCTCTCACACACACACACTCACACACTCTCGCTCTCACACACACACACTCACACACTCTCGCTCTCACACACACACACTCACACACTCTCGCTCTCACACACACACACTCACACACTCTCGCTCTCACACACACACACTCACACACTCTCGCTCTCACACACACACACTCACACACTCTCGCTCTCACACACACACACTCACACACTCTCGCTCTCACACACACACACTCACACACTCTCGCTCTCACACACACACACTCACACACTCTCGCTCTCACACACACACACTCACACACTCTCGCTCTCACACACACACACTCACACACTCTCGCTCTCACACACACACACTCACACACTCTCGCTCTCACACACACACACTCACACACTCTCGCTCTCACACACACACACTCACACACTCTCGCTCTCACACACACACACTCACACACTCTCGCTCTCACACACACACACTCACACACTCTCGCTCTCACACACACACACTCACACACTCTCGCTCTCACACACACACACTCACACACTCTCGCTCTCACACACACACACTCACACACTCTCGCTCTCACACACACACACTCACACACTCTCGCTCTCACACACACACACTCACACACTCTCGCTCTCACACACACACACTCACACACTCTCGCTCTCACACACACACACTCACACACTCTCGCTCTCACACACACACACTCACACACTCTCGCTCTCACACACACACACTCACACACTCTCGCTCTCACACACACACACTCACACACTCTCGCTCTCACACACACACACTCACACACTCTCGCTCTCACACACACACACTCACACACTCTCGCTCTCACACACACACACTCACACACTCTCGCTCTCACACACACACACTCACACACTCTCGCTCTCACACACACACACTCACACACTCTCGCTCTCACACACACACACTCACACACTCTCGCTCTCACACACACACACTCACACACTCTCGCTCTCACACACACACACTCACACACTCTCGCTCTCACACACACACACTCACACACTCTCGCTCTCACACACACACACTCACACACTCTCGCTCTCACACACACACACTCACACACTCTCGCTCTCACACACACACACTCACACACTCTCGCTCTCACACACACACACTCACACACTCTCGCTCTCACACACACACACTCACACACTCTCGCTCTCACACACACACACTCACACACTCTCGCTCTCACACACACACACTCACACACTCTCGCTCTCACACACACACACTCACACACTCTCGCTCTCACACACACACACTCACACACTCTCGCTCTCACACACACACACTCACACACTCTCGCTCTCACACACACACACTCACACACTCTCGCTCTCACACACACACACTCACACACTCTCGCTCTCACACACACACACTCACACACTCTCGCTCTCACACACACACACTCACACACTCTCGCTCTCACACACACACACTCACACACTCTCGCTCTCACACACACACACTCACACACTCTCGCTCTCACACACACACACTCACACACTCTCGCTCTCACACACACACACTCACACACTCTCGCTCTCACACACACACACTCACACACTCTCGCTCTCACACACACACACTCACACACTCTCGCTCTCACACACACACACTCACACACTCTCGCTCTCACACACACACACTCACACACTCTCGCTCTCACACACACACACTCACACACTCTCGCTCTCACACACACACACTCACACACTCTCGCTCTCACACACACACACTCACACACTCTCGCTCTCACACACACACACTCACACACTCTCGCTCTCACACACACACACTCACACACTCTCGCTCTCACACACACACACTCACACACTCTCGCTCTCACACACACACACTCACACACTCTCGCTCTCACACACACACACTCACACACTCTCGCTCTCACACACACACACTCACACACTCTCGCTCTCACACACACACACTCACACACTCTCGCTCTCACACACACACACTCACACACTCTCGCTCTCACACACACACACTCACACACTCTCGCTCTCACACACACACACTCACACACTCTCGCTCTCACACACACACACTCACACACTCTCGCTCTCACACACACACACTCACACACTCTCGCTCTCACACACACACACTCACACACTCTCGCTCTCACACACACACACTCACACACTCTCGCTCTCACACACACACACTCACACACTCTCGCTCTCACACACACACACTCACACACTCTCGCTCTCACACACACACACTCACACACTCTCGCTCTCACACACACACACTCACACACTCTCGCTCTCACACACACACACTCACACACTCTCGCTCTCACACACACACACTCACACACTCTCGCTCTCACACACACACACTCACACACTCTCGCTCTCACACACACACACTCACACACTCTCGCTCTCACACACACACACTCACACACTCTCGCTCTCACACACACACACTCACACACTCTCGCTCTCACACACACACACTCACACACTCTCGCTCTCACACACACACACTCACACACTCTCGCTCTCACACACACACACTCACACACTCTCGCTCTCACACACACACACTCACACACTCTCGCTCTCACACACACACACTCACACACTCTCGCTCTCACACACACACACTCACACACTCTCGCTCTCACACACACACACTCACACACTCTCGCTCTCACACACACACACTCACACACTCTCGCTCTCACACACACACACTCACACACTCTCGCTCTCACACACACACACTCACACACTCTCGCTCTCACACACACACACTCACACACTCTCGCTCTCACACACACACACTCACACACTCTCGCTCTCACACACACACACTCACACACTCTCGCTCTCACACACACACACTCACACACTCTCGCTCTCACACACACACACTCACACACTCTCGCTCTCACACACACACACTCACACACACACACACACACACACACACACACAGACACACGTTCACATTCTCTCCAGTCATCAGAATACTTTGGCATCTTTACATTCCCTCATAAAACACTCGCACGTGTGCATCGAAGAACATCGCGCTCTTCTGTCTTTGTTTAGCATGCATTCAGTTCCCAACATCTGCTAAAATGAATAATCTGAAGGATAAAACATTGATATTAAAGACACAGTCTATGAAAACAAGTCTTGAGATTGCATGTAGTGCTGCTTCTCAATCTTATTCAAGGAGTTCTAGATAGTTTAGCTGGAAAAGCACAGACATTTTTTTTGCATTATAGTACAAAAGTTTGGGGTTAATATGATTTTGTAAAAGAACTCTTTTATTGATCAAAAGTGGCAATAAAGTCATTTGTAATTTTGCATAGGTAGAACTTTCCATTCATCTGTGAATCCTGAAAAATCACGGTTTTCACAGAAATATTAATGTTTTCAAGAGAAATGTTTCTCGAGCAGCAAATCGGCATATCATTATGATTTCTGAAGATCATGTGACACTGAAGACTGGAGTAATGATGCTGAAAATACAGCTGCGCATCACAGAAATACATTACAGTTTAACAGAGATTCACACAGAACACAGCTGTTTTAAATCACAATAATATTTCACTATTTTTACTGTATTTGTGATTAAATAAACACAGCTTTGGTGAGCAGAAGAGACTGTAAGTGTGTGTGAGTGTGTGTTTCTTAAAGGGCCGGTTCAGCTCATCCGCACACACACTATTAATAGTGGCTTGTATTAAGCTAGTATAAGATGTCTGCTTAAGTGAGGCAGGTATAAATAATCTCCATGTGTTTGGCAGATGATGGACATGTGAAGCCGAGAGTGTGAGAGGCCCAGACACTGCAGGCTCCATTACAGCCGCGCTGTTTTCATTAAGATGAGCTTTATTAATACAGCGGCTCAAATCACACGCTTTATTTGCTCTTCAGCCACACACAGAAAACCAGCCGCTGCTTCAGACTTGAATCACATATAACCCACATTACACACTGAGTGATGGAGAAAGCGTTGTGTTTCTAGTCTGAACACACATTAACGCTGAAAACACCAAACGCATTTGTGTCTGGCTGAAATGCTGGAATTACAGTCTGTTTGAGATTTGTGATTCATTCGTCACATACTGATTCACATTCAACTTAAACCTGAACAAATGCTCATTTAGATGCTGTGTTTTAGAGCTGGACATGAACAAACACACCTTAAAAACTACAATTAAAACTACTAAAAAACATTTAGTAAATTTTATAAAGAAAATAAAATGTATACAAACCTTATAGATGTTAAAAACAACAACAAAATCTAATAAAAATGATCAACACACAACAAGACTATTAAAACCTTACACAAAGTTCAAATGAAAACTGAAAACATATTTAAACTCTATTAAACAAACGTCCGAGATATGGATGAGATCAGAGTAAAAAACTGTGAAAAATCAAAAGTGCAAAAATAATGAGTGTTAATGACAGGTTTCCATTGGTCAGTCAAACAGGCAGTCCCGCCCCCAAACTCACGCCATTGGTCAGTTCCTCCAGCTGAACTTCAACACTTTGATCATTTTAAAAAGTACAACTATACACCAGCATTTTGAAGGCACTAAATCACAGATATGAATTATAGATTTCTACAGTCCATAACCACAAAATCAACAACAATATAGTCTGGTCTGATCAAATGCATTATTATTATGATGCCAGCGTCACACATTTACTTCATTAAGGGACAATATTAACCCCTGGAAATGACTTTCAGAGGCATTTTTATATTTATAAAACACCAAAATAATAAACATCAAAAGCTTTTTCAAACCAAAAAATTATGACTTTGTTGCATACGTAAATACAGTAACCCGAAAGTTTGGGATTGGTATGATTATGCATTTATTTGATCAAAAATACTGTGAAAATTGTGAAATATTATTATATATAAAACAGCTGTTTTCTGTGTGAATCTCTGTTAAACTGTAATGTATTTCTGTGATGCACAGCTGTATTTTCAGCATCATTACTCCAGTCTTCAGTGAGAAATGCTTTCAGAAATGTTTCTCGAGCAGCAGATCAGCATATTATACTGATTTCTGAAGATCATGTGACACTGAAGACTGCAGTAATGATGCTGAAAATACAGCTGCGCATCACAGAAATACATTACAGTTTAACAGAGATTCACACAGAAAACAGCTGTTTTGCATTAGAATAATATTTACACATTTTTATTGTATTTTAATCAAATAAATGTAGTTTTGGTGAGCAGAAAAGACTCTTTCCGAATCATTAAACTTTTCAACATTAGTCTGAGACCAATGGTTGTCATTCCAAACAGTCTCTCTCTCTCACGCACACACACACACACACACACACACACACACACTCTCTCTTTCATTCACGCGCTCTGCTCTGGCGTCGTGATCCCATCTGGAATCTGGCAGGTATTTTTGGAGCTGAAGCTAATGGGTGTCATTAGGGTGAAGAATGCAAGGTGCCTTTCACCCGATCACATGACCAGCACTCATAAACACATAAACACACACACACACACACACACACACACACACACACACACACACACACACACACACACACACACAGACACAGACACAGACACACAGACACACAGACACAGACACACACACACACACACACACACACAGACAGACACACACACACACACACACACATTCACTCACACACACACAAATTCACTCACACACACACACACACACATGCACACAATAGTTCACAGATGTAGAGTCAGAGATGCTATCGGCGCTGGAATGGTGGCCGTCTAGACGCTGGGCTGGAAACACACACGCAAACACAGGAGAATCACAGCAGAACACACACACACACACACACTCACCTGCTCCACGCGGATCTCATACTCGCCATTCAGCATCCGTCCACTGAAGTACTTGACCCTGAAAAACAGCGCAGGAACCTCATCAATCAAGCAGCAGATAGGTCTGGATCATCTGGATCTACTCTACAGCACTCTAGAGCAGTGTTTCCCAAACGGGGTGCTGTCTGTCGAGAGCAGGGGTGCCAAGTAAAAAATCGTTTTTTAATATTTTTAAATTGCTAAAATGTTCAAAAAAGCCTCCATTAAATAATATCCATTTCTGATGTCGCCAATAATTAGAGATGCACCGAAATTTCGGCTGCCGAAAATGAGTTCACCGCTCAGGATTCACTTTCAGATGGTGTGATGCTCTGTGTATTATCCGCTCTATGTGTGCGCTCCGCTCAGTCGCTCCACTCGTATACCGTTCATGCTCATCAGAACAGCAAAGTCCACTCAAACATTGAGCCGACGGGACACATGGATGTAACGTTAGTGCAGTATTGTTTCTGTCTGTAATAGCCCGACTGTGCTGTAACATGGTGTGGTATATGAGCAACTCTGGTAACGCTGCCCTCTCATTCATTGATCTGCTGACCGCTGTATTACGCTCACGTGTTCTGATAATAATAGCTTTCTAGGACTAAACATTAGTGCAGTAGTCTGTAATAGCCCGACTGTGCTGTAACATGGTGTGGTATATGAGCAACTCTGGTAACGCTGCCCTCTCACCCTCTCATCTGCTGACCGCTGTATTACGCTCACGTGTTCTGATAATAATAGCTTTCTAGGACTAAACATTATTTGGATAATTGGTACTGTTAGACCTACCTGAAAAACTAAAAAGCAATTTATTTAATTCGAAGGCCTGTCGTTATTTTTTATTTGTGCTATCATTATTAATTTCTTTATTTGTTCTTATTTTATTACTGACTGATTACTTTGTTACAAAGTTTGAAATCAAGCTATCTCGTGCTACTGCACCACAATTACCCCGCTGTAAAATAAAAAAAACACTGAGTGAGCAAAAATGTGTGAGATAGCTAGTTATAATGGTAATTAAATAATGTTTACATATGTACATAAGCCTACATTAAAATCTGTCATATAAATTGATCTCTTCATTAGAAATTAGCCTACTGATTATCACCATTGATGGACAACATTTTAATAATATTAAAAATATCTGTATGACATTATATTCTGCAGTTCTTCCCTGTTGTACCGAATATCTATACTTTTCAAATTATCATATCGAAGTTAGAAATTCAAATATTGTGACAATTAATTTTGTAGGGAGCCACAAGTTTGTTAAAATTTCCAAAGGGTGCCGCGACTAAAGAAAGGTTGGGAAACACTGCTCTAGTGGACGTGTAACGCAGGTTCGGCGTTATCAGCCGCAGTCGTCTGCTGTTACGTGGAGCCCTAACTAGACAACTCAGTGCCAAGCCAACAGGCGAGATAAATCACAACCGATGCACATCACCCGAATGAACTCGGACAACAAGCGGATGAACCATTTCAGTGCAGTTAAATCACCAAAATAGCTTGATTTAGTATGATTTCTAGACTGGATAATGTCGTTCCTTCAGATTCTGAAACATATATCCTGGGTTAGTTTGTATAAATGGAGAAATATCCAGAACGCGGCAGGAGGATTCATTTTTAATGAGCCAAAAATAATGCATGTCACACCTCTGTTCATCAATCTGCACTGGCTACTAATAGCTGCTCGCATTAAATTCAAGGCATTAACGTTTGCCTACAAAGCCACCACTGGCTCTGCACCCCTTTACCTAAATTCATTACTTCAGAGTTATGTGCCTCTAGAAGCTTGCATTCTGCAAGTGAACATCGCTTTATTGTTCATCTCAGAGGCACAAAATCACTTTCACAGACTTTTACATTAACTGTTCCCTCCTGGTGGAATGACCTGCCCAAATCAATCCCAGCAGTCCTTAACCATCTTCAAGAAATGACTAAAAACACATCTCTTCCATCTTTATTTGACCCTCTAATGCTAGCATTTTCTATTCTAATTCTATTCTTAAAGGGGTCATATGATGTGATTTCAAGTTTTCATTTCTCTTTGGAGTGTTACAAGCTCTTGGTGCATAAAGAAGATCTGTAAAGTTGCAAAGACTAAAGTCTCAAATCCAAAGAGATATTCTTTATAAAAGTTAAGAGTCAGCCACGCCTACCTACACGCCCCCACATATCTACATCACTATGTGGGAAGATTAGCATAATGCCGCACAAATGTGCACGCAAAGAAAGAAGGTGTGGTTTCAGTAACCGCAGTTAGTGTTGAAGCAGCATGTCAGGGAGACGCTGTGTGTTTCAGTGCGAAAGCAAAAGCACTTTATTTGGCCTTCCAGAAGTAGATGCAATTAGGAATCATTAGTTAGGATTTATTTACAACAGAACAGCACAACCCAGATGTTCGAATTTGTGCAACGCATTTTA
>NW_015506959.1:0-23442 GCF_001515645.1 Sinocyclocheilus grahami
CGTATCGATCCAAAGTATCGATACTGACGCGAGTATCGAAAGTATTGATACTCAAACATAAAATATCGATACTAATATGTGTTTTATTTACCAGTGATTTTGTTGTGTCTGTCTCTGTGTGTGTGTGTGTGTGTGTGTGTGTCTGTCTCTCTCTGTGTGTGTGTGTGTGTGTGTGTGTCTCTGTGTGTGTCTCTGTCTCTCTCTCTCTGTGTGTGTGTGTGTGTGTGTGTGTCTCTGTGTCTCTCTCTCTGTGTGTGTGTGTGTGTGTGTGTGTCTCTCTGCGTGTGTCTGTCTCTCTCTGTGTGTGTGTGTGTGTCTGTCTCTCTCTCTGTGTGTGTGTGTGTGTGTGTGTGTGTGTTTCTGTCTGTCTGTTATTGTCTGTCTGTCATTGTGTCATTACTTACTGTGGTGCCGCTGCGGTACACCGGTAGATTGATGCTGCAGGTTGTTCTGTTCGTAGCACCGCTGTCCCGATCACCACAGCTGCTTCGAGTCCGACTCGTCTGTTTGTAACACACACACACACAACTTAGAATGGAAGAATTGGCTCCCTTTAAGTTCATAGCCATGCCCCATAGGAAGACGAATCAGAATGACATAAATAGATCAATTTTAATGAAAATTAATTGTTCTTCTAACCTGGTCCACAAGTTAGAAAATATGATGAAATATATAAACTATACACAGTTGTCTACATATGAAGCAAACCTATCCATCCTTCTATTTTGAAAACACTTAAAAAAAAATAAACAAATAAAACATCTAATCCAATATTACCTTTTTAGTTAAAATAGTCATATTAATTTATATGACTATTTTAACTATTTTAATTAAAAAAATCAGCATACTATCATCTCAAAAACATTGCAAGAATTAGAGGTTTTGTTTCCAGTCAAGACTTGGAGAAACTTGTTCATGCCTTTATCACCAGCAGGGTGGACTATTGTAATGGTCTCCTCACCGGCCTTCCCAAGAAGACCATTAGACAGCTGCAGCTCATCCAGAACGCTGCTGCCAGGATTCTGACTAGAACCAGAAAATCTGAGCATATTACACCAGTCCTCAGGTCCTTACACTGGCTTCCAGTTATATTTAGGATTGATTTTAAAGTACTTTTACTTGTTTATAAATCACTCAATGGCCTAGGACCTAAATATATAGCAGATATGCTCACTGAATATAAACCTAACAGACCACTCAGATCATTAGGATCGAGTCAGTTAGAAATACAGAGGGTTCACACAAAACAAGGGGAATGTGCTTTTAGTTATTATGCCACCCGCAGTTGGAATCAGCTTCCAGAAGAGATCAGATGTGCTAAAACATTAGTCACATTTAAATGCAGACTCAAAACTCATCTGTTTAGCTGTGCATTTATTGAATGAGCACTGTGCGATGTCCGAACTGATTTCACTATATTATATGTATAATCGTTTTCTTAAATTCATTTTAAACCTCTTAAATCAATTTTTTTTTTTTAATAATTTTCAAAGTTTTTAAATTCCTTGTTTTATTGTTGTGATTATTGTTTTTATTTTATTTTATGTAAAGCACTTTGAATTACCATTGTGTATGAAATGTGCTATACAAATCAACTTGCCTTGACTAATTTATTTGCATTTTAGTTCATTTTAATTTAACTTCCTTACATTCAAATTTGAATTGCAATTCTGCATTTCTACAAGTCTCATGTTTGATGCCAAAACTCTAATTCAGGAACTGAACTGGAATTTAAAAGGCATGCTCAGTTCAATTCTAAATGGCACACAGCTCTGTTTAATAGCTTTTACTTTTATGTAGTGGATACAGGTTCTAATTCACATGTACATTTCTGAAGATGGAAGGACTATAATCGCTCAAATACTGAGGTGCTAAAACATTCAGGGCTTTATAAGTAAAAAGCAAGATTTTATAATGTACACAATGTTTAATAGGTAGCCAGTGCAGTGTTGACAGAACCGGGCTAATATGGTCATACTTCCTGGTTCTAATAAGAACTCTAGCTGCTGCATTTTGGACCAGCAGGAGTTTGTTTATTAAGCGTGCAGAACAACCACCCAATAAAGCATTACAATAATCTAACCTTGAGGTCATAAACGCATGGATTAACATTTCTGCATTTGACATTGAGAGAATAGCTCGTAATTTAGATATATTTTTTTAGATGGAAAAATGCGGTTTTACAAATGCTAGAAACGTGCCTTTCTAAGGAAAGATTGCTATCAAATAGCACACCTAGGTTCCTAACTGATGACGAGGAATTGACAGAGCAGCCATCAAGTGTTTAGACAGTGTTGTAGGTTATTACATGCGGAGTTTTTAGGTTCTATAATTAACACCTCTGTTTTTCAGAATTTAGCAGTAAGAAATTACTCATCATCCAGTTTTTGTCAACTATGCATTCCGTTAGTTTTGCAAATTGGTATGCTTCGTTGAGCGGTGAAGAAATATAGAGCTGCATAACAGCATGAAGTGACAAGCAGTGAAAACTACCAACAATGAAAGCTAACACCGTGTTTCCTGATGATAACTCCCAAGGGTAACATGTAAAGCGTGAAAAGTAACGGTCCTAGTACTGAGGTACTCCATACTGGACTTGTGATCAATATGATACCTCTTCATTCACCGCTACGAATTGATGGTGGTCAGATAAGTACGATTTGAACCATGCTAATGCACTTCCATTGATGCCAACAAAGTTTTCTAGTCTATTCAAAAGAATGTTGTGGTCAATAGTGTCTAACGCAGCGCTAAGATCCAGTAGCACTAATAGAGAGATACAACCACGATCAGATGATAAGAGCAGGTCATTTGTAACTCTAATGAGAGCAGTCTCAGTACTATGATACGGTCTAAATCCTGACTGGAACTCCTCACAGATACCATTTTTCTCTAAGAAGGAATATAATTGTGAGGATACTACCTCTTCTAGGATCTTGGACAGAAAAGGGAGATTCGAGATCGGTCTGTAATTAACTAGATCTTTGGGGTCAAGTTGTGGAGAACGATACGAGGATGCTGAAATGAGCTTGATTCACCACCACTAATGTGTCGTTCATGCAGAACAAACCTCATTTTAATAAAAAACCTGATGAATAATGGCAATATTCAAAAGATAAACAATCATATTTCAGATTAATATCATGTCTATTTATCAGTTGTTTCTCACATAAAACTGAAGTTCAGCTTCAGATCGGCCACACAGCTGTTGTTTGAATTACAGTTCCTTTGAAAAGGCACCTAGTCGCAAACAAAAGAAAAACGTTTACTGAGCTTTTGAATGCCGCAGAAACTTCATACAGTAAAGCTGAAGAATCTTAGATACTTAAGAGTTGACTGACGTTGAATATCAGAGTAAAATCTGATATTTGTAGACTCACCTCGACATCCTCCTCCGTCCTGCTGTGAACATCAAGAACAGCCATAGAGTTTCCAGACAACATATCAGTTTGTGAGAAATTAATTCGTATCTTCAGAGGAGAGACTGTGTCTGCAACACAGCACTGAAACAAACACAACGTTCACCATCAGACTGAAGCTCTGAGATTGGCTGAAGCTGTGATAGACGACACGTACCAGCATGTAGATGGAGAAGCTGAAACAGAAGAACCCAGAATCCAGCAGGATGAACTTCTGCAGAGTCCTGGATGACACATTCCTCTGGTCAAAGAATCCTCGACTCATTTTTCGTATCACATCCACATTCAGATTCAGAGAAACATTCAGCTTCTTCTCCAGAGATCCTGAGAGGGTAAGACATGGAGGCTGTTTTCTTCATGTGACAGAGGGACTCTCTGAAACTTTATTTAAAGATTTATTTTTAGCATTTTATTACGATAGGACAGATCGGAACTGATAGGAAGCAAAGTGGGAGAGGGTGGATGCGATTAGGGAAAGGTCCTCGAGCTGGGATTCAAACTCGGGCCGCCCGTAGCACAACAGCGCTGTATGTCGGCACACTGCCCACAAGGTTATTGGCACCGACAGACACTCTGAAACTTTATTGACATTACCTGTGCTGCTGGTGCGCTCGTTCACTGTGAAACATGACGTGAGCTCAAGTGCGTTAAATGTGTTGTCACTCAGACATTCAAAGTAAAAATGAATGGAATTACATTCTAGCACATGCTTTTATAGCCTGATGCTCACAGATGAAATATGAAAACAGCACATTCTGCTTCACAAACACAATGACACTCAATACTGACTAGAAATGAATGAGGTCTTTGTAGACTTAGTTTGCTCCTTTTCTCTGTTGGATATGGCATTGCAGAGTCTATATTGTGAGTAGAATGCTTGTTTGTTTGTTTTTGGTGAAATACTGAATCTCATGACAGTGTTTGTGTTTGAAGGGTCTGCTGATCTTCTCAGTGGACTGTAGGTTTGGGAGCCCCTGGTCTCACCGGTGGAGAGAGATAATATTGTGTCTGAGGGTTTTTCACTGACTTGTTCTCCACTGATGTTGCTTGTCACTGTCCATGTGTTTTGGTTCTTGGTGAAGAGGGTCACCAGACCCCTGTGTTCGGCGCGCGGCGCCCCAGAGAACAGAAGAGAGACGCCGCGTCTCATTCCCAGCACAGTAGAGTAACCTGAACACCATCAGCATCATTAAAACACACACAAACTCTTCACATCACACAAGAACAAACACTCCAACATACCCATGTACGAGTCTTTATTTACAGCTGAACCGATGATCTCGGTCTCTCTGAATTCAGATCCTGATCCCGTCACTTCATACAGAGCTCCACGCCAGTCATTTGATCCGACCGAACCCACGATCACAGAGTCCTGCAACAAACACTGCAGTCTCAGCATTGCTTTATTAGACACAGTAATGGAGAGCGGTAAAAACGGCCCTGGTGATCAGCAGAGAAACAGCTGGCAGTGACATTGAATCTTTGAAAGATGTTCAGAGTTTCTGATGTTTAGCAGCAAATAAACCAGATCAGTGGTGCTCTGGTTTTACTTCAGGACCCAGGTTTTACATCAAGTGGCAACCCAGCATTGATCATTGGATTGTATCATAAACTAAATGTCCTTCATTAAACAATTAAATTCATTCATGTTACCATGAACTGTGTCTAAACATCAGCAGCATTTCATTAGATTTTGAGAGGGGAAGATTTTCAAATGACTTCAGAAGACTTGGAATATAATCACACAAACAACAAACTAATTTTATGGAATTACATGGATTTCTCTTACCTCCTGGTAGACGACACTGAATCCACTCTGTGATAGCTCTTTCTGTCTGTCTCTGCCGTGAGCTTCCTTTGAAACACAGAAGGAAAAAAAATTGTCAGTGGATTCTGCAGCATTTATATAATTTTCCTCATGTTTGCATTTTACCTTCAATGTTGTAGATCTTTTTTTGCAGGTTGTCAAGAAGTCCTTTGAGTCCACTGTAGTCTTGAATGTAGAAGGTGTTGTTGTGTTTTGGTTCTGATGCCAGCTGACTGAGTGTGGTTAAACTAACCTTTCCCACCTGAACAACAGTGTGCAGTGTGTCATTTCTGCAGGACTAGTGACACTAAATCACTAAACTATCTGAACATACAATGTAAATTACATGCCAGAGCTTTAAGGAAACTCACCCCGATGATGTAACGGAGGATATTTTGCTTTTCACATCTGTTGAGGACATTATTATCATCAGATTCACTGGGTTCTCCATCTGTGGTGATCACCAGAGCTTTCTGAGCGTTGAGATTGGCTCCAGATGACGCGTTATTCAGCAAATTATTTCTGATAATATAACAGATCATAAATTACCAGCTTTCAGTCTCAGCATCAATGTGCTTCTGTAGTTTCTAGACCAATATGTTGTTAACTTCCAATTTATAGAAAAACAAAAGTCCAACTTTAGCAACTGTGTGTTTAAAAGTCCAGAAAAACTACAGCATGAACCATATCTAATTTTCATCCATTTTAATTTATTGTCTTTTTCTCTTAAAGTGTAAATTCAGTGATCGTTCATAATCATAAGAGAGTTTCACTCACAGAACGTAGTTGATTGCTCGATATGTGTTTGTAAGAGATTTCATGTGTTTCTCTTTCATGAGTTTCTCTTCATTATTAGACGTCATGTTACACAGTACAGTGTTTGAACTGTACACTTTTAAACACTGATTTTCATGTTCAATATTTCCACATTCATATAGCTGATGGGCAGTTTCACCTTTATGGATGAGTTTGAAAGTTTTTTCATAACATCTTTAATGAAGTTTTTGTTCATGTCAAACTCGCGTGTTTTCATACTGGCGGATCCATCAAAGAGAAACACCAGATTGACTTCTCTCTTGGTGCATTCTGCAGAAACACCACAAGATACACAAACTCTGCTGTTACTTTAGCAATCAAATCAAATCCATATTTGTTAATTAAGTATACAACATAGAATCATGTCTTTAATCTTTAACTGATTTGTCAATAAATATACCTAAAAAATTAAATGAAACAAAGCAAGTCTGAGATTGTTAAACTGCATCAAGTCCTAGAAGTCTTGGTTTGTGTGTGAGACTCGTCAGAACTATTGAAGTCTGAAACTGTTAAACTTAAGTCTTGGTTCGTGTGAGAGACTCGTCAGACCTTGGTAAGCAGCGGTGAAGTTGGAGACGGCCTGTAAGCTGCTGCTGAACTGGTAGCAAACGCCGTTCAGATACGAGTTTCCATCACACTCATGAGGAAAATACGGACTGCAGCTCTGAGAAACACACACACATCGTTAGCATGTCACGAAGGAGTTTGGCCGTCAGATACAGTGAACTTACAGTGAGAGCAGCAGACGACACAGCAGCAGACATGCCGAAGAAGCGGACGCTCTCTGAACCTGTCAAACCCCAGCAGAGAGAGAGAGAGGGAGAGAGAGGAGTGTCATCAGCTCAGTATAAAGCAGTGAAAGTCCACAGCAGTCACTGATAGATGGGCTGTGAAGCTGATACCTGGCCGCTGCAGCCGTTTGCAGGACTGCAGAGCAGCTGTACATCTCCCCTGTTGAGTTTCCTTCTAATGGAGCTCCAACAATGATCCTGAGAAACACATCACACAATCAATCAGACACACACAAGAAAACACCTAGCAACCACACAGAACACCCTAGCAACCAGTGTGTGTCTGACTCACTGTTTCTGGTTTCCAAACTCAGTCTGATAAACGCTGTAACCAAAGAAATCTTCTGGCGTGCCGTTAAATCTCAGTGGATGTTCGGTGTCGATGTTGAAGGCCTCTGAAAGAGATGCTGGAGAAGCGAGAGAGACTGTTGAGATGTCAGGAGACGCTTGTGAGACTTTTCTAACCGATTCTTTCTGGTCTTGAGAATGTGGTGTGAGAAATATGGGAGATCTCTTTGTCTCGCTGTGACCTCTTTCAAGACTCCAGTACAGGAGCATTTTATCACGCAGAGGCTCTTTCCTTTTATTACATCCAGGTTTTTCACCTTTAATGGTCAGGACAGTAGAATGAGAGGCAGGAACCAGCAGGAGGAGAACAGGAGCAGGAAAGTACCTTCAGTCAAACTCAAACTCCTGCTCTCCGAGGAGCAGTTGAACCTCGATGTCAATACTTAGTGCTAGTTTTAAATGGTTACTAGTTTAAATTTCTCTTCAGTGCCAAGCACTGTATATAGTATGCAGCAGTCATGAACTGCACGGTGACACGAAGGTAGAGGATCCAAAGACGATATATTTAACGAAGGGGTAATCCACAATCATATACAGAGGTAATCAGTCCAGACAATAACAACAGGGCAAAAAACAGAGGCTAAAGTCTAATCCAAAAACAGGCAGAGTAACAGTGTTGCCAACTGCTTTCAATTGAAAGTAGCTAAAACTGGTAGCTAAATGTCACTAGATGACATCACAATGGCAAATTCACTGATCTACTGTATATAAAGATGAACGTAGATCAGTGGGCAAGATGAGAACTTAAATAAGGTTTGTCCAAGAAGCTGCTATATTTGTCCCTAAACTTTTGAATAAAGTCTCAATAGGGGCAGGGAAGTCGCTAAATCTAGCTACAAAGTAGCTAAATTGGCAACACTGCAGAGTAACAAGAGCAGAAACCAAGACATGGCAAAAACAAGGCTTAGAAACGCAGTTGACACTAGCAAGACTTAGCAATGAATGCCAGCGTGAACCGGGCTTATATAGGGTGAGCTAATGAGGCTAATGAGTGACACCTGTAGACTATCAGCGATGATGAAACAGGGCAAAGGATCATGGGGGATGTAGTCTTTGATGGAATGGCAAAAGTCTAGGGTGAAGTGCCCTCTGCTGGCCATCAAGGGCACTCCAGCTGGTGATAGTGACAGCACCACACCCCAGAGGAAAGAAAAATCTAAAGTGTGATCTCTTTAACATCTCAAATATTTCTCCTTGACAGAAATTAGGTTACTTATTATCAAACTGAGACTTTCGCTTGAGTCTCCTGTTTCTCACACTTGTCTCCTGAGACAAAACGTCTATCCCTCTCACGATGGTCTCCTTTAAAGCTTTAAGTGAGTGAGTGAGTGAGTGAGTGAGTGAGTGAAGTGACATGTGGCCAAGTATGGTGACCCATACTCGGAATTAGTGCTCTGCATTTATCCCATCCAAAGTGCACACACACACACAGCAGTGAAAACACACACACACCGTGAACACACACCCAGAGCAGTGGGCAGCCATTCTTTATGCTGCGGCGCCCGGGGAGCAGTTGGGGGTTCGGTGCCTTGCTCAAGGGCACCTCAGTTGTGGTATTGAAGGTGTAAGAGAGCGCTGTACATTCACTCCCCCCACCTACAATCCCTGCCGGCACGAGACTCGAACCCACAGCCTTTGGGTTACGAGTCCGACTCTCTAACCATTAGCCCATGACTTCCCTATATATATATCATTAGAAAATGCAGCTGAAAATGACAACATCATTAGTGCATACTGAGCTGCAGTGGTGATGTAGTTTCATCTTTTCCTTCACGCTGAAGCACAGTCTGTCCTGAACTCAGTAAATCAGTCTAATCACACATGATCTGACCTGAGCTGCTGCTGAGGCCTGGCTGCGTGTCTCTGCAGTGCGTCTGCGTCTGCGTCTGCGTCCAGTCCCTGATGCTGCTGAAGGTGTGTGAATGCGGCAGGCTGCGCTGCAGTGGTCTGGCTCGACTCAGACATGGCTGCGGCGGCGGTAACTGACCGTAGTCTTCATCCTCCTCCTCCTCCTCCTCGTCCAGGTGTGAATCGCTGTGCTGGCCGAACTGGAAGGAGAAGCTGGAGCTGCGGAGGCTCATAGAGGAGGAGGAAGAGGTGGAGGCGTAGTCCTGACGCAAACCTGACGGAGATACACCCGTCACTTTTATTATGGAGCACAAAACCAGTCATAAGGGTCAATTTTTTTAAATTGAGATTTATGCATCATCTGTAAGGTGATTAAATAATCTTTCCATTGATGTATGGTTTGTTAGGATCGGACAATATTTGGCTGAGATACAACTATTTGAAAATCTGGAATCTGAGGGTGCAAAAACATCTAAATACCGGTACGAGACTCGAACCCACAACCTTGGGTTACGGGTTACGGGACTCTCTAACTATTAGGTCACGACTTCCCTTAGAAGGCCACGACTTTTCTCCTACACTTTTCTCTCACATTTGTCTCCTCTGATATTGAGGTGATCTCAACAACTTTACAAAGTGTGCACCAAGTCAAATGTCTCAATATGAACTCAAACATTTCTATCATATAATATGTGTTAATAATCCAATTAGTCAAGGACTGAGTCATAAGGCATTTAATGTGACTTCAAGAATTCTGTGAGTCAGTTTTGATGAAGTCATCGGGTACATTACTGTTTCCAACAACAAATGATGTGCGCTATAACCTGTACAGCTCTATTCTCTTATTGTGCGTCAACAAGAGTAACATCATCTTTAATTCTGCATAATTTCACTCTTAATATAGCCTTAAACTCTGAATTTATGGATTGTTTTTACGTCATTTAGTACCTGACAAGTACTTGACTTGGTGCACACTTTGTAAAGTTGTTGAGATCTTTTCTAAAGCCTTAAAGGAGACAAATATGAGAGTCCCAGAGTCTTTAGTGTAGGAGAAAAGTCTGAGCACAGTGTGTGATGATGATGAGATCTCTTCTAAAGCTTTAAAGCAGACCATCGTGAGAGGGATAGACGTTTTGTCTCAGGAGACAAGTGTGAGAAACAGGAGACTTAAGCAAAAGTCTCAGTTTGATGATAAGTAACCTCATTTCTGTCTAGGAGAAATATTTGAGATGTTAAACAGATCTCACTTTTGATTTTTTTTCCTCTGAGGGAATAAGAAGAGTAGCGTTTTATTACACATTAACAGTGAGTTCGGTTTTGCAGATAGTGTTCATTGCACACAGTGAGGAGAACATGAGGGCATTTAGCTGTTGGAGAGGTTGATGGTTTGAGGAAAGAAACTGTTATTTTTGTCTGTTCTGGTTCTCAGGGTCGGCCGGATGGCAGCCGATCAAAGAGGAAAAGCCCTGGTTGTGAGGCAGCCCTTTTCTTATTCTGGGTGTGTTCAGTTCCTGAAGAGCAACAATACCCAGAAATCCTTTAGGGAACACATATTCGCTATTAATTAAGAGTTAATAATGAATGTGTGTTCAGTGTTCCCTAATCTAAAGCCTTAGCCAATACTCTTCTCAGCAGTCTGGGAGCATGAAGCATGTCACCATTGTTGAGATTCTGGAGCTTATGGTGTTGAAACACATCGCTATAGTCTCTAATATGAAATTAACCACATAGATTAGACTCTAGATGAGATCAGTAATCAGATCCCTGCATTTTCTCTTGCTGCTTTTGAGATAACAAACATAGTTACAACAGCTAGAGAAAACCTCAGAAAGTCAAGAGTCAAATTGCCCAACTAAAGCAAACACTTCTCACCATAATGATGACGTCAAACCAAACTATTACTTTCAAACAGACATCAACATCTACACCTCTGTTAATCTCAATAAGAACATTTGTAAATGTTTGACAGAAATAAAGTCAATCTGTTTTGTAAGTGAAGCTGGTAATGCTGTTTTTGGAGATATTTACTCTGGAGCTTGACATCAAACAAAGGTTGGGTTTTCACTTTCAAAGAAAATGTGACTTCTGAGCAATGTAAGTCCACATCTAGTGTGATGAGAAGCTTTATTAGAATGTTAGAGGATGATGTTCTAACAATGTTATCAATAAACATTTTTAGAATGTTTTTAGAGAATGTTATCTTACCTTTTAGCAGAACATTCTGGGAACTAAAATAAAACTTGCCTCTGAAAACATTACCAGGACATAGCATAATGTTCATTCTTAGAACAATAACATCCCTAGCTGGGCAGTCTGTCTCTACCTAGACATGTGCACAGACAGACATCAGCATCATTCATCTGCAGTCTGACATTAAACTAATGAAACAATCACAACCATCAACATGCTGCAACATCAAGAGAAAACAGCAGTGTGTGTGTGTGTGTGTGTGTGTGTGCGCGCAATTACTTCAACTAATGCAAATGTAGGAAAACAGTCTTCAAACACACACACATCTAAATGGACACAAATTGTTTTACATAAACTTCTCATGACTCAGACCAACATAAACACTACAAGGAACTTTGTACAATTACTTACTAATGGATGATTTGTATCTTATAAAGAAATCTCTCACCCCACATGAAGAGAATCCAGATGTGCGTCTCCATTCTGCTGCTGCTGGTCTGTATGTGCTGAGATTGCTCAGATTCCTCAGAGCTTCAGGTCAGTGCTTCGCCTCTGTAGGGAGTGTGTGTACTCCTTCTCTTTCGTTCTCTTTTTCTTTTTCTTTTTGAACTTGAAAAGCCTTTTAAAGATAACTTTTGAAAGCTTTTTTTAGCAGAATTATTAAAGTTGCATGCAGATCAGCTGAAATAATTTAAACTCATTATTATTTAATGTCTGTATTTATTTGATGAGTGAACATATAATAACTTGATGCAGTCACACAGTCATTATCATTTTGCAAAATAAAACTCATTCATGGTTATAGAAGACACCACGAATCACCCTATCAGGTTTATTGTTTACATATTAAACCACAATCAGAGGCTGTACTTTGTATTTTTGATCATGTAATGTGATGAAGTTTCTATGATGTCCATGATTGCCACAAACAGACAAGCACGAAAACACTCTGTGGGAACAAACAGCTGAAGAACTGGCGTTTCTGCAAAAGACTACGTCTGGATCAGATTCAGATCAGTGATCCTGGACAGCTGTGTGTTGCTGACCTAATGGACTGTTACTGACTCTGGAGTTTGGATTCCCCGGGGTTCTGCTCGCCTCTCTGGACTGCTTGCTGTTATATGGAATGTGAGTTTTGGATTGCCTGGTTTGATCTGTCTGCACCTCGCCTGACCCTCTCTCCTGTCTGACCCTGATTCTCGTCCTTCGGCTGCTGGATTTGGTTGCTGCTGAACTGGCCCAGACTCTGACTCTACATTCTCCCATCTCCTCCTGGTCCAGAACTGGTCTGGAGCCGTTTGCCTCGTACTGTGTTTATAATTTATTCAGCTTCAATAAATTGGAGTTAAGCATTCTTCTGCTTTTGGGTCCTTCTTTCCAGAGATCATTACAGAAATGTCATGTAGCTTTTCAGTTGCGAAACTACTTTATTGGTAAATTCTCGGGGCAGAGCACGTTTCTGTGTGTGAGCATGAGTATTTATCTGTACTGTATGTGTGTGTGTGTCTGTGAGTGTGTGTGTGTGTGTGTGTGTGTGTGTCTGTGAGTGAGTGTGTGTGTGTGTGTGTGAGAGTGTGTGTGAGAGTGAGTGTACGCGTTTTTGTGACAAATGAGTGCATAAATGTGTATAATGACAAAGGTATGACAGGTATTACAAGGAGAAGGTGTCTTTTCAGGACATTACCCCATGTCCCCAGAGAAAGCATACTTTCCGTAGATAATATATATATATTAGGGGTGGGGGATAAAATCGATACAGCATAGTATCGCGATATTTTCTGCGGCAATACTGTATCGATACACAGACTCCAAGTATCAATCTTTTATTATACTATTTGGTAGAATAATAAAATCTATTTCTTTACAATCCACTAGATGGTGGTGTTGAGTTTTTTTCTGGTGAGGTCAGCGGGGTCACCTTCAGCATGCAGTGAGTTAGTAAAATAAAGAGGGCGGCATCGCGGAAAGTTATCAGTTGTAGCATCTGCGTAGGATCATGCAGGAGCGTTGGACAGTTTATGGCTTAAAAGACCCTTTTAGCCTTTTGACATTTGCATATAAATTACAGTTCTGGTCAGAGATGTTACGTTGTATAGGGGTGTGAATTGCCAAATGGTTCTTCGCCGTCAAAGAAGATTAGAACCAGCCCCACGGGCATCCTGCAATCCGAGTTCAAACACATTCCACAAAGAGCCTGTAAATGGCCAAACGAACACACACACACACACACACACCCAAACTAACACACACACACACATAAAGACATTTCTTTATTTTGGACTATAATTAATCAGTTATAATTGTATCTGGTATATGCATGTGGTGTGTACATTCCCTTGTTGGATTAGATGAGTTACCACTCGTTATTTGTATTAGTTAAAGCCATAAAACACTTATATTCAGGTGTATGTATGTATCTTTGGTTTAATCTACTGTCCGCGTTTACATCGGATGTATGGACTTACTTCGGATTTGTAAACAAGGAGGGGATGCAAGTAGGGATGCACCGAAAATATAGGCTACATATAATAATAATAATATATATATGGCGCGCCGCGTCGTGACCCGCCCGGCACTCTCCTCGTCACTGTGCGGTGTGACGCTCCGCTCAGTATGCCGATCTATGAATGTGTGTTCCGCTCGTGTACCGCTCATGCTCACCGGAAAAGCAAAGTCTGCTCAAATAACGCGCTGACAGGAGATTTCTATGCAGTATAGGCCTACTTGTACCGGTTAGCTGTGCTGTAACATGCTGTAGGCTAGTTCAGCTGCACTGGGCAACGCTGCTAAAATAATGCTACCTTCAGTGACGCTATGCTCTGCTCATATGCTCTGATAATAATAGCTTTGTAGGACTATACATTATTTGGATAATTAGTTAAAAAACAAACAAACAACAACTTACATCTGATTCTGTTACATAGAAGTGAATAAAAATAATATATTGATATTTAATATTAAGGTAACACTTTTCAATAAGGTTCCATTAGTTAATGTTAGTTAATGTATTAACTATCATGAACGAACAATGAACAAAACATTTATTACAGTATTTATTCATCTTTCTTAACTAATGAACCTTATTGTAAAGTGTTACCAATATTAATATAAATTCTGTCCAGTTTTGTTGTTACTTTCAGTACGCAAATGTGTTGTTATTTTCTTGGCTTGTGTATTTTTTTAATTCAGTATCATTAAAATTGAGATAAATTTAAAAAGTCTTACAAAATTACTTTATATCATTTAATCAAATAATAAATAATCATTACAAAGCATTTTCGGTTTCAGTTTTCGGCCAAGTATTTTCATTTTGGTGCATCCCTAGATGTAAGACTACAAGTTTTATTTAATTTAAATTTAACAATAATTTACTTTCAAATGCTCCAATTGCTGATGGGTCTGCTGTTTCTTTTTAGTTAAAACGGATGTTGTCAAAGTTTTCCTTGGGGACATAATTTGAAGTTGGAAAAAGGTAATAAATTGCAATATATCGCAGAATATCGCAATATATTTAAAAATCGCAATAATATTGTATCGTGACACAAGTATCGTGATAATATCGGATCGCGAGGCCTCTGGTGATTCCCACCCCTAATATACATATATATATATATTAGGGGTGTAACGGTTCAACTTACTCACGGTTCGGTTTGTATCACGGTTTTAGAGTCACGGTTCGGTGCGGTTCTGTATGTGCTATGTTTAGGGAAAAAACTATATTGTCAAATAAAAAGAAAGAAAATAAGAACAAATAATCTAACTACAAGCAACAGCACAAATAAATAAACAGTGTAAAAATATACAAATAAAAAAACAGTGCTTTTCAGTTTTTTTAGGTAGGTCTAACATAGTTTTTAGGTACAGAAATTGAATAAATCAAAAGTAAAATAACATTGCATATTTGACTGTATAAATTAAAGATGAATCCTTATTAAAGTTACAAAAGTTATTCAATCAAGAGCAGTGAGAGATTTCCGTGTTGTTGCTGTCTGATTAACATTAAGAAAGTGCTGTCACTTTAAGAGAACGCACTGATCCAGTGCACTGATACTGTACGTTCAGCCGGCTATGTCTGCTAGGATACTCACCAAGACAGGCGTTTTGACATAATTTGTGTGTGAATTTGTCCATTCAAACACAATACTTCACAGAGAGCTTAAAGGGGTCATATGATGCGATTTCAAGTGTTCCTTTCTCTTTGGAGTGTTATAAGCTCTTGGTGCATAAAGAAGATCTGTAAAGTTGCAAAGACTAAAGTCTCAAATCCAAAGAGATATTCTTTATAAAAGTTAAGAGTCAGCCACACCTACCTAAAACGCCTCGTTCTAACACGCCCCCACATGTCTACATCACTATGTGGGAAGATTTGCATAACGCCGCCCAAATGTTCACGCAAAGAAAGAAGGTGTAACTTTTATTCTCGCTGTAGTATTGTTGCTGCCGCCGCCATGTCGTGAAGACGCTGTGTGTTTCGTTGTGAAGGCGAAACTACTTTGTTTGATCTTCCAAAAGAGGACACGTTTTTTATATTAAAAGAATTTGCCACTGATGATTCAAACGTGAGTTTTGGGCAGTGTAGAGTAGGGCTTGTTGTTTGTCATTTCTCTGATCACAAATGCAGATATGGTTTTATGTTTACGCGGCGCAATGCAACACAATGTGTAAAAAGACAGTATAAGTCATTATAATCCGTAATTATGTCCTGCAAATACACAAAATAATGTTTTTTTAGCAGCATCATATGACCCCTTTAATATATGCGTGCGTTCTGAGACGCGGGTTCACGCCCCTCGGATGAGCAACCACACAGATCTTCTCACTGCGCATGCGAGTTCACGTCTTCTGGCTCTTTAATATTTAAACTGGCCAGGCTTAAATGAGTTTAGTTTAAACACAGATAGCGACTTGTGCTGTTCAGGTCTCACCTGCGCTATCAACACGTGATGACGGCATAAACGACAGTTATTCCAGCACACAGCACTCACATTGATTAAAGAGGGACTGGTTTGTCCACGTATTGTTTCTCTCTCTCATCGCTCTTGCTGTAATGTATTGGGAAGCCAGAATTTGTATCCATCAACAGAAACATGCATTAGCCGAACTCTAACAAACCATATTACAGATGCATTGTCAGATTTAAGTTGATTTTTTACGAGAACCGTTGCACCCCTAATATATATAATAAATGGTGGAAATTTGGATACATGTTTAGATATTATCAATGACTAATTTTTGTCTTTATCTGTTTATTTTTTGTTACTGTTTTGTTGTTGTTGTTGTTTGAAACGTTGATTTAAAAGCAGGGTTCCTCACATCTTGCCCTGTAGGGCCACTACGCTGCAGAGTTTAGCTCCATCCCTGATCAAACTCACCTACCTGTGATTTTCTAATAATCCTGAAGACAGTGTGTTGTGTTCTCACACAAGTGTTGTTTGATAATGCATTGAGTTAGTGTTCAGTGATGCATCGAGTTTGATTGTGCTGAAAGCATTCTGTCATGCCTGACCAATGTAGGTGTTTGTTTACTGGGGTCTGGAACAGAGAGGTTCACAGCAACAAACACAACACATTGATTAGCATGCTCAGGTGTGTTTGATTAGGGTTAGAGATAAACTCTGCAGGAAAGTGGATCTCGTGGGCCAGATCTGAGGATCCTTTATTTAAAGTGTCTGTTTTTTTCATTATTATTTCAGTCAAACCTATAAAAACCTTTGTTACCACAAACTACATAAAAAGATTGATCAGTCACATAAAGGTAATCAGAATCCAGCTACTTATTCCTTTGTTACTCATTGACGTGTGAACGTCCCCTTTAAATGACACAACGCTCCTCTATGTGTCTGACGCAACGCTCCCATTAAGCGCTGTTAGAAGTTAATTAATTAATTCAGCATTTCAACACTTCTGTAAGGAAGCGGTTTAATAAAGGATGTATTGATCTTGTGAATTACCGAATTTTACTATACCAATATTTTTTAATTGGCTGTTAAAGTTTTATATGGGAACATTACACAACACACTGATCCTTTAAAGCAGCACTATGTAACTTTTTCTGTGTTCAAAATTTGCAATGAGCGAGTACATCACGAATTCATCTTCCAAACCGCGTTTTTGTCTTATTCCGAATCACTACGGTGCACTTATAATAAGTATTTATATTTAGACTGTTGTAGGTTGGTCACCGCTGCGGAGGAACACACACCTGCGTGAATCACCATAGACATAAACTTAGAGAAGTAGCTCCGGTTGGAATGTTCTTCCGCCGGAAGTGTGCAGTTCTGTTTATTAACCGCTAGAGCGCCAAAAGTTACATTGTGCTGCTTTAACAATGCATTGGCGCAAAAACGCACACCTTTTGGACCAATTTTGCACCATGATTTCTCGACTGCCACAAATACTGCCTTAACAAAATACTAATTTTGTGCACTTTTTACTGTACCAATATTTTAAAGTGGCCTTTGAACATAGCTTCATTGCATGGCAAAAAAAAAGCGTTACAAAGCACTGACGGAACCCATTGATCTAATGGTGTTGCGGAGTGCTCCAAATGCAAACTTTGCATGCAGCAATCCGGCAGCAAGTCACATTGCTCTGATCCAGAGGCAAACAGGCACCGTCAGATTGACAGTACTCTAGCCCAAATGATGTTGGGGGATGCAGTGGGGGCGGAAATCATATTTTAGGTTGGCTGTGCCACAATGTATGTGCACTCATTGGCGCCCCCTCCTGCTGGTGGTGCCCTAGGTGACCGCCTAGCTCGCCTATGCCTAGGAACGGCCTGAATACAATGCAACTCTGAAATCTACACCTCACCTTTAACGATAACGGCACAGAGGAACAATGCTGTTTGAATCACTTCCAGAGTGTTTTGCTTCCAGCTGATGAGTGATAAAACCAGCCAATCAGCATCCTTCTGCTTGAGCATTTAAAGGGACAGACAACAAAACTGCAGCACGCCTACAATCAACACAACATTATGGTCTATTGGAGTGGATGATAAAAGACCTTAATCAGGTTAAGTGGCCATACTGAATTTAAGGAACTGCAACATTCAGAAATGCTTTATGGAGTTTTTGTGTACTGAAAGATTTTTTTTGTAAATGTGTGCATTGTTTTATATTCTCTGTCGATTAAAGATGTGTTGTTTGTTGATTTTTCATTTGTCTTGTGATAGTGCCATAAAAACATCAGCCTAACAATAAACAATAACTCAGAATCTCATTCAGTTAACTGATTGATTTTTCATTTCTCTTCTTCAAATGACTACCAATATTCGGTGTGAAGGTTACTTACAGAACACTTTCTTTGAGATTAAAAAGATAGATCAAGAAGAAAAAAGTTTTAATCTACTTATAACTAAAATCAATAAAAACAATAATAACTCAATACTTTTTTTATAGAAAATGCCCATGAATATCAGAATAAAACTGGCTTATCATAACTAAACTACAATTTAAGTCACTAGAATCAAGACATAAACAAGCTACACATGCTTCATATCATTGAACTAAACATACTGAACCTTAAATCATATCTCCATACAACTAGACCATTAAAAGACCATTAAGCTCCTTCAAAACAAACATCTTAACTTGTGTTGTGTTGGAATAAAGTGAGATTTTATTCGTCTGTGTTTGGAGGATCAGGACTGGGGCTCGTCTCTCTCGCTCCGTTCTCTTTCTCTGTGCTGTCGTTCTCACTGACTCCGTTTTCTTTAGCATTCACGTTCATGAGAGGAGAGTCTTCAACGGCGAACTGCACCGGGACGCTCCTCCTCACCGCCGTATCACTCGTGTTTCCATTGTTATCACTGTGAACAAACATACAGAATTTACTCACAGATGAACATGAAATGCAGTAAAGTCATTCATCTTAACCTTCACGACATGGATCAGAAGCCCAGAGTGCTGATTATTAGGGGTTCAAGAAACCCTATTGTAATTGTAAGGATTATTATTATTATACGGCTGTAAAACATCAAACAGACAAAACCGTAAGGCCTAGAGACTTGAAACTTGGCCAGATGGTAGGTCTTAATTTGAGGAGTGACTGGAAAAGACTCACCCAGTCGAACAATAGGAGGCACTACAGTGATTGAAAATGCGAAAACGCTCATAACTCCAAGACGTTTGTAGCAGACTCAAGGGTATCATTGGAATCCTTGGCTCAAGATGAACAAAATGGCTGTCCGATTTCATTTATGTCATGAAACTTTTTCCGCCATTTTGAATTTTTCGTACAACAGACTTTTGCGAACTAGTCCTACGTTTTTCACCCAATCGGAACAAAAACAGGGCAAAAAAGTTATCTGCAGTCTTATTAGCAAAAGTTGTCAAAACCAAGTTGAAGGTCCATTGTCAGTTGGGTCAAGATGCAAAAACACTGAAATGGCTATAACTCTTGAATGGAATGATGTACCTTCACCAAACGTGGAACACATATGAATGGGCTCAGTCTTTGGTCAGATTACAAAAGTTGGGGAGTTTGACCACTTGGTGGTGCTATAATATGAAAAAAACTTTAAAATGGCTTTAACTACACACCCATTAGCCTGAATGACTTAAAATTTGGCATGCAGTGTCTTTGTCCAAGGGGCCATCCATATCTATGAGGGCATTGGTGTATCTCAAAAAACATAGCTAACAAACATGGCTGATTTTCACAAGTATTAATACAAAAAGTTACAAAACAAAACGTTATCAAAAGCTTTTTCACAGAATTCACTGGCGTATTGGCACCAAGTAGTAACTAAAAAAAATGACGAAACAAAGTTTGTCTGTCTGTCTGTGTCTGTGTGTGTGTGTGTGTGTGTGTGTGTGTCTGTCTGTTTGTGTGTCTGCGTGTCTGTCTGTCTATTGAAAATGCGAAAACGCTCCTAACTCCTAGACGTTTGTAGCAGACTCAAGGGTATCATTGGAATTCTTGTCTCAAGATGAACAAAATGGCTGTTCGATTTCATTTATGTCATGAAACTTTTTCCGCCATTTTTAATTTTTGTGTGTGTGTGTGTGTGTGTGTGTCTGGCTCTGTCTCTGTGTGTGTGTCTCTGTCTGTCTGTGTGTGTGTGTGTGTGTGTGTGTGTCTCTGTCTGTGTTTGTGTGTCTCTGGCTGTCTGTGTCTGTGACCGTCCGTGCCTTTCTGTGTGTGTGTGTGTGTGTGTGTGTGTGTCTCTGTCTGTCTGTGTGTGTGTGTGTGTCTGTCTGTGTGTCTCTGTCTTTGTGTGTCTCTGTCTGTTTGTCTGTCTTGTGTGTCTCTGTCTGTCTTTCTCTGTGTGTGAGTGTCTGTGTGTCGCTGTCTGTTTGTCTGTCTGTGTGTGTGTGTGTGTGTGTGTGTGTGTGTCTTGCTCTCTGTCTCTCTGTCTGTGTGTGTGTCTGTCTGTCTCTCTGTGTATGTGTGTGTGTGTGTGTGTGTGTGTGTGTATGTCTGTCTCTGTGTCTCTGTCTGTCTGTGTGTGTGTCTCTGTGTGTGTGTGTGTGTGTGTGTGTGTGTGTGTCTGTGTGTCTCTGTCTTTGTGTGTCTCTGTCTGTTTGTCTGTCTTGTGTGTCTCTGTCTGTCTTTCTCTGTGTGTGAGTGTCTGTGTGTCGCTGTCTGTGTGTGTCTCTGTGTGTGTGTGTGTGTGTGTGTGTGTGTGCGTGCTTGCGTGTGTCTGTGTGTCTCCGTCTGTGTGTCTGTCTGTCTGTCTGTGTCTCTGTCTCTGTGTGTGTGTGTGTGTGTGTGTGTCTGTCTGTGTGTCTCTGTCTTTGTGTGCCTCTGTCTGTTTGTCTGTCTTGTGTGTCTCTGTCTCTGTCTGTCTTTCTCTGTGTGTGAGTGTCTGTGTGTCGCTGTCTGTTTGTCTGTCTGTGTGTGTGTGTGTGTGTGTGTGTGTGTGTGTGTGTGTCTGTCTGTGTGTCTCTGTCTGTCTGTGTGTGTGTGTGTGTGTGTGTCTGTCTGTCTGTCTGTGCGTGTGTGTATGTGTGCGTGTCTGTGTGTGTCATTCTGTCTTACTGTAGTGCCGCTGCGATACACCGGTAGATTGATGCTGCAGGTTGTTCTGTTCGTAGCACCGCTGTCCCGATCACCACAGCTGATTCGAGTCCGACTCGGCTGTTTGTAACACACACACACACACACACACAACTTAGAATTGAACAATTGGCTCCCTTTCAGTTCATAGCCATAGTTTCGAAATATTTTTAGGTGAAATAAATGTGGTTTTACAAATGCTAGAAATGTGTTTCAAAGGAAAGATTGCTATCAAATAGCACACTTAGGTTCCTAACTGATGACGTAGCATTGACAGAGCAGCCATCAAGTGTTAGACAGTGTTGTAGGTTATTACATGTAGAGGGTTTAGGTTCTATATTTAACACCTATGTTTTTTCAGAATTTAGCAGTAAGAAATTACTAGTCATCCAGTTTTTTTATGTCAACTATGCATTCCGTTAGTTTTGAAAAGTGGTATGCTTCGTTGGGACGTGAAGAAATATAGAGCTGCATAACAGCATGAAGGGACAAGCAGTGAAAACGTCTCAGGTTACATATGTAACCATGGTTCCTTGAGGGAACGAGACGCTGCGTCGGAGGACGCTTCGGGAACGCCCTTCAGCGTGACCGGCTCTGAACCTCGTGTGTAATCAGACCAATAGATGGGCGAGACGTCACGGGCGGGTGACGTAATGACCAGGAAGCTATAAAAGCACGTGCGGTGAGACCAGCGTCAGCTTCTAGGAGTGAAGCAAGCGCTGGCAGAGATGCTGAAAGTATCCCTCGAGGAATCATGGTTACATACGTATCCTGAGACGTTCGAGCTGCGTCGGAGGACGCTTCGGGAACGAGAATGCCCAAGCCGCCAGACTTCAAATTTCGCCTAGTGTGGAAGCGTGCACATCTAAGGCACGAGAACAGAGGAGCCAGGAGTGGCTCGCATGTCTAGGCCATAGAACCTGACAGAGGTTAGGGGCGTGGACCATCCCGCAGCGTCGCAGATGTCCTGCATCGAGACACCTGCCAAGAAGGCCTTAGAGGCCGCCACACTTCTGGTAGAGTGAGCCGTGACCCTAAAAGGCGAAGGGAGATCAGAGGACTCATAGGCAATAGAAATGGCATCTACTATCCATCGCAGCTCTGTGGACGTATGCGTCCAGTGCTTGCACTGGAAACATACAGTTAAGCTTCTGCTGGTCTGGATCCCCTAAGGGACAAGGACTGAGGGCCTGGAGCACGACAGGCCGTGGTGTAGAGGAGGGGACCTTAGGAACATACCCCGCTCGAGGCTACAGAAACGCTTTGGCCAGACCGGGCGCAAAGTCAGGATTTAGAAGGGGCCACTGAAAGGGCCTGCAGATCCCCAACTCTCTTGAGAGAAGATATCGTCTTGATTGTATGGTGGCGATCAATGATCTCCTCGATAGGCTCGAAGGGAGGCCTACAGAGAGCTTCTAGCACCACAGCCAGGTCCCACGTGGGGACACGAGATCGTACCGGAGGCCTCAGCACACCGCGGAGGAAACGTGTAACTAGGGGGTGTCTGCCCACTGACTGGCCACCAAAAGGGGCGTGGTAGGCCACAATAGCCGCCACGTAGACCTTCAGGGTGGAGTGGGTCAACCCTGCGGAGAAACGAGCCTGCAAGAACTCCAGCACTGTACTACCCGGGCAGTTAACTGGGTCGAGCTGGCGGTCTTCGCACCAAGAAGTGAAAAGTTTCCACTTCTAGGTGTACAGTTTCTTCGTTGAGGGAGCTCTGGATTGGAGGATGGTCTCAACAACCTCGGTTGAGAAACCGGAAGCTAGGAGTTGTGCCCCCTCAGGGGCCCCACCCACAACTTCCACAGCTCCGGGCGGGGGTGGATGATCGTACCCTCCGCCTGTGAGAGGAGATCTCTCCTGACGGGAATCTCCCATGGAGCGCTGTCAAGGAGAGAAATCAGGTCAGAGACCATACTCGGCCCGGCCAGAACGGGGCTACTAGCAGAAGACGGACCCCATCCCGGCGCACTCTCTCCAGAACCCCCGGGAGCAGAGCGATCGGGGAAAAGGCGTACAGACGAAGCCTCGGCCACGTCTGTACCATGGCATCCAGCCCCAGTGGAGCTGGATGACTCAGAGAGAACCAGAGGGGACAGTGCGATGTCATCCGAGTCGCAAACAGGTCCACCTGGGCCAGGCCAAAAACTCTCCATATCTGCTTCACCACCATGGGGTGAAGCATCCATTCCCCGGGCCTTGGCCCCTGCCTCGACAG